>NC_061114.1:19582183-19652505 GCF_002878395.1 Capsicum annuum | reverse complement strand
TTCATGATGTTGTTTGAATTTTAATCCATGATTTAGATTACAAGTTCTAAGAATTGATCCTAGTATGTGTTGAATTACATGATATTCATGATAAACCCTTCACTTTGCAAGTTGATTGTTGTAGCCATGTTAACCCTAAGTGTTTATGATTTAATGAACCAATCATGCTTCCCATGTATTAGATAAATTGTCTATGAGAATGAAATAATGCCATTATAGTCTGCTAACATGTATTCCCCATTCATGTACAAGTTAATGCATTACAAGTGTTTGATGAAGTGTCTCTATAAATGAATCATGACCAATTGAACATTGTTATGTTATTCAATGTTATGCTTTGCTTTACTTTTCATGCTATCGAGTCCTGGGGGTATTTAATACCTGACAATTTAGTATTTATCTAGAACCAGTGTTAGTTACAGAATAGTATCAGTCATGTCACGATCAGTAGTACCCTCAGTCCATTACAAAACTTTATAGAACTCAGTCAGTTACAAAACTTAGGAATACTCAGTAATCTCAGTATTAATCTAGTCTAGTTTAGTATACTCAGTCCAGTATCTTTTAGTTGGGAGTAAGATTCAACACCGAGCAAGCCTAGGAATGAGGGCACACCTGTTAGTTAGAACTGGGTCCCTAGAAGTAATCCCTAAGTTCTAGAACTACGTAGCCTACGTAGGTTATGAGATGTCACCCATTAGATAGGACTGACATGCTCAGGGATCACTCGCTAGTTTAGGAATGATCTCAGGAGTCATCCATTAGTTAGGACTGACTCCACAATAGTCGTCTTTACCCGTGGCACGATACCGACACCCTTTCAATTAGTGTTACATATTCGACCCCAGCTCAGTTATCTTATCTTATTTGGGGCATGTCGGTTAGATGATTACCTCCCACTATTTCAGTTTAAGTCTACAATTTAGAACTCAGTTAAGTTTTACAGAATTAGGACGGTCAGATATAGTCACATAGTTATCAGTAATTCAGATTATAGTGATGTCAGATTATTAGTATATTTAGTTATTAGTTATCAGATTCACGTCCAGTATACTCAGTAATAGTATGCACAGTATGTTCAGTAGATACAGATCCTTTATGTATGCTAATCCAGCTCTTGCATATCATTCAGTTAGTTATTGTTCATGCATATAAGCCTATGCATTAAACCTTACCTTATTTACATGTACTAATCGCATACCCATTTCTTGCTCTATGATATTTCATATCATAGGTTCGGATGCTCAAGTTCCTGACCGTGCTTAGCCAGATTCAACCAGTAATAACAGATTTAGCAGTGAGTTCTCATCTATCGAGGATACGCTTTTATTTTAGTACTTCAGCTTCGCAGTATTTTAGTAGATGGAGTTAGTTAGGGGATTATCCCTTTAACTCTACTTTTCAGACTAGATTTTTGAATAGTATTTTAGATTCATATGTTATTATTCATTATCAGTATTTTAGATGTTTTGAACCTTATGGCATTTCAGCCTATTATTTCGCATTTATTTTAGTATTATTTTTTAGTGCTCACAGCAGATATCATTCATAGTTTAGTTTGTGGTCCTTCGGGGTCGCAAGCACCATGTAATGACTAGGGGGTAGTCCTGGGTCGTTACAATCTTTGGGGAACACAATTGGAAATTCCCTTACTACCAAAACTTACTCAAGACTTGGGGTCTCAGAATTAGAGTCGTTGAACTCGAACAAAATGGTAAGCACAACCCTTAGAAATCAATTTTCTTACCTTAAGGTATGAAACAATTTGACCCCTAAGCACTGAAGTACTACCCCTCCATTCAAGGACTGGTTTATTAGGAAAATAAAACTGAATGATTCTATTTCTGCAATCAACTGTAGCATAACTTGAGTGCAGCCAATCCGTGTTGAGAATGACATTAAAATTAGTCATCTCTAACTCTACGAGGTCAATTGAGGTGAATTTCTAGGATATTATGATTGGAATTTTCATGTATACCTACTTGTCTATAATAGAGACACCTATTGGGGTAGACGCTAAGAAAGGTTCGACTAAAGACTCAAGACTTACACCGAAATTAATAACTATATAGGGGGTTATAAAAGAAAGTGAAGCTCTAATGTTTAATAAAGCATAAACATTAAGGTGAAATACCTATAACATACCAGTAACCATATCAGGAGAACATTCCTGATTTTGTTAGGACTGAAGTGTATAAATCATGTTCTAACTCTCTCCACTGATAGCACTGGAAGTAGTTCCCTGCTGAGTCTGGCGACCTACTGGAGCTGAAGACTGGTTGGACTAACCCTTTTGGTGAAAGTTCCTTCCCTTCTGAGCAACTAATCAACACTCTCTAAACATGTGGCCTAGCTTGCCAAATCCATAACATACATCATATCAAGCTCTACACACACGCTGATGATTCCTACCATATTTCTAGCAAAAAAGACTAGTACGACTACTATTCACTCTACCATGGGGCCTAGAGCATGGTGCCCTATCCTGACTATCATTCCTGAAATTTGGTTCTGGTACACTAGCTGAAAATGGAGATGAGGTTGAAAAATTTAGGCAAAACTAAGAACGGTTACCACCCTCTAACTCGGCTAAGCAAAATTGAAGCTACCTATTTTGGCACTTTTATTCTCCCTCTCTTTCTCCTTAAAATTATGCACCTTAATTTGTTGAGCATGGATAATAAGCCTAGATATGTCAATTTCCTTAATCAACATCACAATCCTACTCTTCATGACCACACTATCAGATATGCCAAACACGAACTTACTCATTCTAGACCAATTATCAAACACCACATGAGAAGCATAGCTTGCTAGCTGAGTAAATTTAAGTGAATACTCTATCACACTCATATTTCCCTGCTTTAAATTAATAAACTATATCACCTTAGCTTCCCTCAAATCTAAGGGAAAGAATCTATCTAAAAAGGTTGTAGCAAACTCCTCCTACTCTATAGGCCCTACATCTGCACCTCTATCCTCTTTTCACTACTTAAACTAGGTGTAAGCCATATTCTACAATTGGTAAGTAGCCAACTTTTCCCTCTCACTAGATGTAACACTCATAATATCCATCACCTTCTGAACTATGTCAAGGAACTCCTACGGATCCTCATCATACTTGGATCTCGTAAATAAATGAGGGTTCATTCAGGTAAAGTCTCAAATCCTAACTAAAGTGGTATTATCCATAAGACTGGCTGGGATAGCAGCTTACTGATTATTCTGTGTTGCTACTAAGTGAGCTAAAGTAGTGAATGCATCTATGAACATGTGTAATGCCCTGAGATCCTATCCCAAGATGTCACACAGTACTTATGACCCTGAAGGACCACAAGATAACCCTTTACTGATATTTGTACCTGTACACTGCATAATATCTGAAATAAATGTGGAAACTATCCATAAGGTTCAACACATCTATGAATACTCATAATACAAAAAAACTAAATACTAATACATCCGTCTGAAAATCCTCTAAACTGTCTGAACTGCAGATTTGAAGGGACAGGTCCCCAACTAACTCCCTCAACTGAAAAAATAAACTAAGTCTGAAGCAATAATAAAAAACTAAGATTCATCCTCGGAAGAAGAGGACTCACTGCAAATGCTGCTGACTGGGACTGAACTACTAAAGATACTCTTGATCTTGTGCCGCTGAACCTATGGTGTCAAATAAAACACCATAGTGCAAATGCATCAGTACATAAATGTACCGAGTATGTAGATGAGGTAGGCTAATGCAAGGGCTCATGTATGCACGATATCTAAACTGAATAATCATGAAGATACCACATGATTACACATATATGAATGCACAGACCATGAACACAATCATCACAACTCTAGATACTGAAACTCGGATACCACTTTACTGCAGACTGAACTCGCTACTAACACTGAGATACTGAATCACTGACTCATCTGATACTGATAATTGAGATTCTGGACGTACTCACATTACGAACTGAATTCTGAGCTTACTACTTTCGACTGACAGGATTATAGATCAACTTTTCTACCATATTATTCCATAAGGGATTATCAATGATAACAAGTATGATCATGTTTGAATCTGACATTAATAATACTCAATAGAATCTGAGATGGAGATCAATCCTATCTGACGGGAGATCTCCAAATATGATAATAAGTATACTCAACATGTTCTGAGAATGAGATCAAGCCTCTCTTATGGGAGATCTCTAGATATGATAATAAGAATTAGTAGATGAGACCAAGCCTATCTGACGGGATGGTCCATGAATCAATGAAACTATCTGAATTCCTCACTGAGATAGACAACTGTACCACACAGTCCTGATTTTTTAAGATTGATACTGAAACTACAACTGTGGGATGTAGTTACTTAACTGACATGCCCTAACCTACCACAGGTGGGGTCCAACCTATAACCCCAGTTGGAAAGGTGTCAATATCGTGCCACGGGTAAAAACCTCTCTAGTCAAGCCTCTTTGACGGGATGACCCTCGCAGAAAGTTGGCCTGAGGTAATATAATAGTCAAACCTCTCTGATGGTGATAGCCTCTACTGATGAGGACTCTGTACCTACAATGGCTGCACAGTTCTGGAGTTCACAGATTGCTCCTAGTGACTTGGCCTCTCTGACGAGAGAACCGCCATCCCTTCCCTCGCTCGGTGTTAGCTTCTACTCTCAACTGAAAGACTCTGAACTAAAATCTCAACTGAACACAACTGAACTGAATCTGATATTGATCATGTTTCTCAAAAGATCTAACTGAGTTACACTAAGATTACTTAGTTCCTTATCTAATGAAAAAGGTATCAAATTATGGTATTTGACTGACGATACAGAGATTGAATAGATTACTCAAATCACTTCTGAGATTAGAATTGAATCACCTGAATACTATTATATTAGAGCTGATTACAGGGTTGAGGTTAGATTACTAGTGATATAGAGATTACAGAGATAACTGAGATTATTGAGCTTTCTTAAGTTCTACACTTTTCTGAGGATACAGAGTTCTATAGTTCACTGAGTTCTGAGAATCATGGCTCTACTAAAATTATTGAGAAACAGACATGGGATCTAGACAACAGCTCTATTGTCGGGTATAAATACCCCCAGGACTCGACAGTATAAAAATAAAGCATAATCATTTATTCATCATCACGATCGTTCATATATCATCACAATCATTTATGCATCATCATAATCATTCATTCATCATCGTAATCATTCAAGACATCACCTTAAGCATTTAACAATCACAAACATCGTATTCATCATCATAGTCGCTAAGGGGTCACTTTAAGCATCTCGGAAACATAATCATATAATAACATAGGGAAAACATGCTACTAGATTGTACTCCATTCAATAAGGTTTTACCTCAATTATTTCATACCTATATCAATCTTGACATGTGTTTGGATATCACATGGCTTAAGAAAACTTCATACTATCATGGAATAATTCATTCACTTAGGCATTTTATCAAACACTAGGCATGCATAAACTAACTCACAATTTGGGATTTTATCTTCAACATGCTACGATGGCTCTTATTCTTCACCTATGCTCTTTATCAAACCTAGGGGGAACATGCTTCGATTATTCAACCATTTCTACACCCATTTGACATGAACACATCACATAGAAAGCAACATAAGGAAGATTCATCACAAATACTATGTGGATTCTACCTACTAGGGTTAAGGCTAATGAATCTTGTACACAAACATGAATCAAAACTCAACAACACATTGAACATCAATTTCAACTCATATAAATCATTAACAACTCATAAACATAAAAATCTTTGAGTTTTGAAAAGGGTTCTTGAGCTTCTTGGATGAAAGGGACCCTAGAATCAACATCTGCATACCTTAATCTTTGAAATTGGATGAATTCTAATGCTTGAGACTCTATCCGCACTTGTAATAAATGATTCTCAAAGCCCACACTATGAGGAACTTGATTCTTGAAGAAATCTTGAAGAATTATGAATGAATTTTTGGAATATTAGGGTTCTTGAATAAAACCCTAGTTATATATTTTTAACAGAATTGAGAGAGAAGATGGAGAAATTAGGGTTTAGAGGTGGATGCTCATATTTATAGAGACCTTCAAAGGGTGAGAAATGACCAAAATATCCTTGCAAAAATGTCTTTAAATTGCTGAAAAAAATAGCTGATGACATCCGTGATAAGCTATCAAGTTGGTGATAGGCCATCACGAATTATCGTCATAAAAGGGTGAAATTTTGAGTTTCTGGTTAAGGTTGACGACATTGGTGATAGGCCGTCACGGGCATGACGGCTTGTTACAAAATGTCATCACCAGGAGAAGAAATCTGGCTAGTTCTGACGACATTGGTGATAGGCCGTTACGGGCGTGACGGCTTGTCACAATTGTCGTACCAGTTTCCCAGCCAGACATGCTAGAGTAAAATGGGCATAACTCTTTGCTCCAATATCGAATTTTGATGAAATTGGTATAATTGGAAAGATAATTCAAAGAGATTTTATTTGATATATAGTAAGTACTCTAATTCGATATATACAAGGAGTTATGGTCAATTGAAATTGACCCAAATTTTGACAGACACTAAAACTTGAAAGATAGGAAAGATTTCAACTCGTCCTTGAGTTAAGGGAACTCTATGATCTTAATTTATGCTCAAATAGATTCCCACACGATTCAAAGTATTTCATACTAGGTAAGATATTTCTAAAACATTTAGACTCAGATTTTTTGCTTTACCAAATACGCTCTAAGGCTCAGATTGGAAGAGAATTTTTTGGGGCATTACATTATCTCCCCCTTGGGAACATTCGTCCTCGAATGTCGCTTGATAGAATGAAAATATGGATCAACAAAACCTACTCAAGAAATAGAAACATTTCATGGTATGCTTACACAACTGGAATAACTAACATACTGAGTTCTCATACTGGGCATGATTCATATCTAGTGCATGTAATACTCGACTGAATCTACTCATAGCTGAATTCTCATAACACTCATGCATATCTGATGCATGGACTCATAACTGGGATGATCTCAAGAATGCATGACTGATCCACACTGACAAGCTGAACTCATTTCTACTAAATGCGCATATCTAATGCATGAATGTCCAGCTAAGCTGACTTTTGAAAGCACGACTTGACAATACAATAATGATTGATGCTAACTTCATAAAGAAAATATAAACATGCATCGGGATAAATCTAATGGCATGCAACATCATAATACTATGGTGTATCTCCCCCTTGGGACTCTATGTCCTTCTAAACACACTTCGCTAAAATACTGGGGTGGTGCGCGGGGCACCTACAGACTGGGTCATGATTGACCGATCAAGATCTGAAACTCATGCATGACTCATGCTAACATATAACCTCAAAATAGGATCAAAGGATCTATCAATGTATGTCATAAAGATAAAGGGATCATAATATACCCGGGTCTATTTCAGGGGATCTTTCCTAATCAAGGTGAGCCTGAAATGAACGGAGTCTACCCATCTGAGTCAGCACTCGATATTATCGTATTCTATGGCCTGTCTCGCCACAACCAAAACACACATCACTACCGACTCTACACATACCTTGGTGGTACCTGCCACACACTTCACAACGTAGATGGGTACGAACAGCACTGGCACTACTATGGGCTTTGGAACTTGGTGCTCCCTCAGATCTGATACCCCTAAACACAGGTGTGGGTACACTAGCTAAAGATGGAGCTGGTAGTAAAAATCTCTGACCATACTGATAACTACTACCACCTTGAGACCCTGACTGTAAGAAACCACGACTACCTATCTTGGCCCTCTTACTCACTCTCTCTCTTTCTTTATCTTATCCACCTCAATCTGCTATGCATAAATCATTAGCCTAAAAAGATCCATATCTCTATTGACCATAGCAACTCTACACTCTTTCAACACTAACCCAGATACACTAGTCACAAACTTACTCATACTCGCTCTAGGGTCAGCTATCAAGTCAGGAGCATACTTAGCTAATTGGTTGAACTTAAGACATTACTCTTTCACGATCAGGGAACATTGCCTTAGGTTCATGAACTCTTCTACCTTAGCCTCTCTCATCTCTAGCAGGAAAAAAACTATCTAGAAAGGCACTTTGAAACTCTAGCCAAGTCGTAGGAGCTACATTATCCCCTCTACTCTTCTCCCACATTACTGTGTAATCATGAGCAACATCTCTAAACCTATAAGATGCTAACTCAACACTCTCCTTCTCAGAAATATGCATAATCTAGGTGATCTTTTTTATCTCCTCTAGATAAAGTTGTGGGTCCTTACCTACTACCGACCCAAAGAATTTTGGCGGGTTCATTTTCATGAAACTTCTGATTCTGACGGCGGTTAAGTCCCCATCTTGCTGAAGTGGGGCTGCAGTCTGACGGTTGCCCTGAACACTAGTCACAGCTTGGGCTAGCACCTGAAAAGCTACTCGAAACTCTGCATATGACACACTCTCATTCTTAGGACCTACTGGCTGTAGGGGCTGATCATCAACCCCATGGATGAAATCTTTGTGAGGAGGCATACTCTGTAATTTAGAGAAACAAGTGGATTAGACTGAGGATCAACTTGAGCTCAAGCTCACTCGCACAAAATGATCACTGAAAAAAGAGGAACTGCTCCTAAGAACATCCCATAGCCTCTTGTACATAAATATGGCGAGCTACACACCTATGCACAAAACTCTACTAGATGCGGCTTTTTAGACTCCCTAGGATACTCTTGAACCTTAGGCTATGATACCAAGTTTTTAATGGCCCGAGATCCCATCCCGAGATATCACATGTTGCTTAAGACCCTGAAGGACCACAAGCTAACCTTTTACTGATATCTGTACCTATATACTGCATAATATCTTAAATAAATATGAAATCTATCCATAAGGTTAAACACGTCTATGAATACTCATAATACAGAAAAACTTAATACTAATACATCCATCTGAAAATCCTCTAAACTATCTTAACATAGAGTTGAAGGGAAAGGTCCCCAATTAACTCCCTCAAATGAAAATAAACAAAGTTTGAAGCTATAAAAGTAAACTAAGATTCATTCTCAAAATAAGAGGACTCACTGCTACTTCTGCTGACTAGGACTGAATTGCTGAGGATATTCTTGATCCAGTGCCTCTGAACCTATGGTGTCAAATTAAACACCATAGCACAAATGCATTAGTATAGGAATGTACCGAGTATGTAGACGAGGTAGGCTAATGCAAGGGCTTATACATGCACAATATCTAAACTGAATAATCATGATGATGCCACATGATTACACATATATGAATGCACAGACCATGAACACAATCATCGTAACTGTAGATACTGAAACTTGGATACCACTTTACTGCAGACTGAACTCACTAATGACACTGAGATAGTAAATTATAGACTCATCTAATATAGATAACTGAGAGCCTGGATGTACTAACATCAAGGAATGAATTCTGAGCTTACTATTTTCAACTGATAGGATTAGAGATCAACTTTTCTAACATATTATTTTGGAAGCAATTATCAATGATAAAAAGTATGATCATATCCGAATCTGAAAATAAGAATACTCAATAGAATCTGAGATGAAGATCAAGCCTATCTGATAGAAGATCTCTAGATATGATAATAAGAATACTCAACATGGTCTGAGACTGAGATCAAGCCTCTCTGATGGTAGACCTCTAGATATTATAATAAGAATCTGTATATGAGACCAATCCTATCTAACAGGATGGTCCATGAATCAATGGAACTATCTAAATTCCTCACTGAGATAGATGATTGTACCACACAGTCTTGATTTCTGAAGATTGATACTCAAACTACCACTGTGGGATATAGTTGTTTAACCGACATGCCCCAACCTACCACAGGTGGGGTCCAACCTGTAACCCCATCTAGAAGGGTGTCAATACCATGCCACGAGTAAAGACCTCTTTGGTTAAGCCTCTCTAACGGAATGACCCTCACAGGAAGTTGCCCTGAGGTAATATAATAGTCAAACCTCTCTAACGGTGATAGCCTCTACTGACAGGGACTCCTGCATCCTACTTTTTCTACGCAGTTTAGGAGTACAAGGATTGATCCTATCAACTCGGCCTCTCTAAAGGGAGAGTCGTCATCCCCTCCCTCACTTTGTGCTAGCTTCTACTCCCAACTAAAAAACTATAAAATGAATTCTCTATTGAACACAACTAAACTGAATCTGATACTGATCATGTTTTTAAAAAGATCTTACTAAGTTACACTGAGATTACTTAGTTTCGTATCTGATGGAAAAGTTAACAAATCATGGTATCTGACTGACGATATAGATCTTGAATATATTACTTGAGTCGCTTCTGAGATTACAATTGAATCACTTGTAAACTATTAGATCTGAGCTGATTATAGGGCTGAGGCTAGATTACTAGCGATACAGAGATTACAGAGATAACTGGGACTATTGAGCTTTCCTAAGTTCTGCACTTGTCTGAGGATACAGAGTTATATAGTTCATTGAGTTTTGAGAATCATGGCTTGGATGGAATTATCGAGAAACTGACATGGGTTCTAGACAACAGCTCTATTGTCGGGTATAAATACCCCCAGGACTCGAGAGCATAAAAGTAGAGCATAATCATTCATTCATTATCACGATCATTCATATATCATTGCAATTATTCATGCATCATCATAATCATTCATTCATCATCATATTTATTCAAGACATCACCTCAAGTATTTAACGATCACAAATATCTTATTCATCATCACAGTACCCAAGGGGTCACTTTAAGCATCTCGAAAACATAATCATATAATAACGTTGGGGAAACATGCTACTAGATTGTACTTCATTCAATAAGGTTTTACCTCAACTATTTCATACCTATACCAATCTTGAAAGTGTTTGGATATTACATGGCTTGAGGAAACTTCATACTATCATAGAATAATTCATTCACTTAGGCATTTTATCAAACACTAGGCATGCATAAACCAACTCACAATTTGGGGTTTCATCTTCAACATGCTACTATGGCCCTTATGCTTCACCTAAGCTCTTTATCAAACCTAGGGGGAACATGCTTCGATTATTCAACCATTTCTACACCCATTTGACATGAACACATCACATAGAAAGCAACATAAGGAAGACTCATTAAAAATATCACATGGATTCCACCTACTATGGTTAAGGCTCATGAATCTTATAAACAAACATAAATCAAAACTGAAAAACACATTGAACATAAACTTCAACTCATACAAATCATTAACAACTCATAAACATAAAAATCTTTGAGTTTTGAAAAAGGTTGTTAAGCTTCTTGGATGAAAGGGACCCAAGAATCAACATCTACATACCTTAATCTTTGAAATTGGATGAATTCTAATGCTTGAGACTATATCCTTACTTGTAATAAATAATTCTCAAAGCCCACACTATGAGGAACTTGATTCTTGAAGAAATTTTGAAGAATTATGGATGAATTTTTAGAAGATTAGGGTTCTTGAATGAAACCCTAATTGTATCTTCTTAAGAGAATTGAGAGAGAAGATAGAGAAATTAGGGTTTAGAGATGGATGCTCATATTTATAGAGAACTCCAAAAGGTGGGAAATGACCAAAATACCTTTGTAAAAACATCTTTAAATTGCTAAAAAAAATAGCTGACGACATCCGTTACAAGCCGTCAAGTTGGTGATAGGCCGTCATGAATTGTCATCACAAAAGGGTAAAATTTTGAGTTTCTAGTTAAGGTTGATGATATTGGTAATAGGCCATCATGGGCGTGATGGATTGTCACAAAATATCATCACCAAGGTTAGAAATCTGCCCAGGTTTGACGACATTGGTGATAGGCCATAACGGGCATGACGGCTTGTCACAATTGTCTTCACTAGTTTCCCAGCCAGACATGCTGGAGTAAAATGGGCATAACTCTTTTCTCCGATATTGGTTATTGACAAAATTGATTTTGTTGGAAAGATAATTCAAATTGATTTCATTTGATATATTATAGGTCCTCTAATTTGATATATATAAGGAGTTATGGTCGATTGAAGTTGACCCAAATTTTGATGGTCACTAAAACTTGAATGATAGGAAAGATTTCAACTCGTCCTTAAGTTAAGATACCTCTATGCTCTTAATTCATGCTTAAATAGATGCCCACATGACTAAAGTACTTGGAAGATATTTTTGAAGCATTTAGACTCGAATTTTTTTTTTACCAAATACGCTCTAAGGCTCAGACTGGAAGAGAATTTTGTGGGATATTACAACACGGCATGAGAAACATGCTCGTTCAGGGGATCTTCCTGAACAGGCTGATTACCATTTCTTCTTCCATTATTATTTCTAAGAGTCATATTTTTTAAATTGAATGAAGATTATATTTGAAAAAGAGTTTAAATTGAGCTCATGCTCATTCACACAACATGGATACTGAACGAAGAGAAACTTTTCCTAAAACATCTGGTAGCCTCCGTCCATAAGTGTGGCATGCTTCACACCTATGCACAAGATTCTACTCAACGCATCTTTCATACTTTCTAAGACACTTTAAAACCTTAGGCTCTGATACTAAGTTTCTACTGCCCTAGAAATACACCCTTGATGCCATATGGTGCTTACCCATAAGTGACTACAAGCTAACCCATGAGCTGATACCTGCTGCGAGCACTGAATAATATACTGATAATAAAGAAATATGTGGAAAATACCTAAAAATGCCATAAGGTTTTAAGTACTGAAAAGTATAACTAAAGTCCCAAGTCTGAGAAAGAAACATATGCAAAAATAGTGCAACATGACTGATAAAATAGATAAACTACCTGACTTTCTAAAATGTCTAAAAAGACTCTAAGACTGACTAACTGGGGAGCTGATGGGACAAACCCCTAACTACCTCTGACTGACCATATAACTAAACTGCTAACTCAACTAAATAAAGATAAACTCATTCTCAAATTATAAGGACTCACCACTGCTATTGATGCTGGCTAACTGATCTGGTCTAGGCCTAGTCGATAAATTGAGCATCTAAACCTATGATATAAGACATCATAGTGCAAGAAAAATAGTATGCAATCAGTACTTTAAATGTATTGGTTAGCAATAATGCACGGGTAAACTAACCATAAAGTAATGATGGGTTGAATAACATGAGATAACTATATAAGCATACCTAAAAACTAAAATACTTTAAGTGCAAGACCAGTCATATAATGTTTCTAATATAATATATAGGACTGACATACTAAAATATTGCAATAGTGAAGTCTAATAACTGAGTAACTGATAATCTGTATGCCTTGGTCAAGCGATCTAAACTAAATTCTGTACGGAGTACTGAACTGAGATTATGGGAGGTATCATTTAACCGACATGCCCTATTTTAAGCTGATTGGGGTCCAACCTGTGACCCCAGTTAGAAGGGTGTCAATACCATGCCATGGGTACTTACACTGGCTATGTATATCCACTAAGCTATTGAAGAACCAGGGTATCAAGCCTCAGCTGATGGGTGATCCTTAGGTGGAGTCAAGACTAAGCTGATAGGTGACTCCTCATAACCCATGCCGGATACATTGTTCTAGAATATAGGGATTACTATTAATGACTTTGTATAACTTATGTGGAAGCCTCCATCCTATAGTCACTCAGTGCTAAATCTACTCCTAACTAAAAGACACTAATTACTAAGCTTATCTGAGCCAACAACTGAGCAATGATACTAACTGAATGACAAGGCTCATAGTTTATCTGAAACCACTCTGAAGATTCTCCAAACCATAGTGGAGAAATCATTCTCTTTGTTATTTCATCAAACACTTGGAATTCACAGACTTTAGCATGGGAATAGTTAAAACATGTGCTACTAACATAATTACAATACTAAAAATCATGGCTTAAGGATGCAATATTTAAAATCACTATTCAAACATGTCACAGATGAATTCCAACAAAAAAAAAAAGGTAAATATGATTTGAAATCAAAGTTCATAATAGCTTCATATAGATAATTAATAACAACATGTAAAAATCATAACTTTAAACTTGGAAACTGATTGTTGGACTCCATGGGCGAAAAGGGACCATGGATGAATATCACGCATACCTTTAATACTTAAATCTTGAATGAAAATGACTTTTTTGAAAGATTTCTTAAATTGGAACACTAGAGTTCTTAGTTTTCTTTAAAGGAAGATGATCCAACTTGATGAATTTGGATAAAGGTTAGGGTATGTTTGAGAGAGAAATTGGAAAATATGAGCATATAATGCCCTATCAACAGTTTTATCCCATGATTTTTATGAATTGAGGTGTTAGGAAAAGAAAAGACTACCCTTATGGAATTTAAATTCGTAACTGGAATACTGATTGGAGGCTTGGCACGATGTGATGATATGCTCATCGCTATACCTAGTGTGATGCGATGAAATTTCATTAAGCTGCTGGAAATAAAATCCAAAT
Organism: Capsicum annuum; assembly: GCF_002878395.1. NCBI lineage: Eukaryota > Viridiplantae > Streptophyta > Magnoliopsida > Solanales > Solanaceae > Capsicum > Capsicum annuum. The sequence goes on along the minus strand of NC_061114.1, from coordinate 19,638,002 downwards.
GTTCCTCAATCCTCGTTCATAAAATCCGAAACTTACCTAAGACATGCTCCTAACATCCCTGAACATGAATAAACTAAAAAACTTATGTATCAGGGTTGGGAAGGTTACTTTAAAAATCATCAAAGTTAAGATGCTAAAAATAATGCTAAGTCTCCAACACTTAACTAAATTTTCAGGCTTTAAGCCTCTTATGTAAGTACTATGGGCTTAACTGGACTAGGAAATATGAGCTATTACAGTACATTCATCCATTAAAAAGCCATTTGTCACACCTCAGATATTGGTCCTTGAAAAATACCTGAGTTATGAGCTCACTGCTCTAACTATGGCTTACCAAATGAGTTTTAAGGTTTTCTTACTGGTCATTCAGATCAATTCGTCGGGTGAACTGTGAAGGTTTTCTTAATTTTCTTCCTTAGTTATGGTTTAAACAAAATGAATCAAAAGGACTCATTACGAGTCGTAAGGTATGACTCAAAGTCAAATTAGTGTTGGTTTCAAACTCCCTATCTTGATCACAAACTAGACTCAATGAGTCATATGGTGAGGCCACGAGTCCTAGGGTGTGACTCATGACCAATCCAGTGTGATGCTCCAAGCTTCTGTTCAGGGTATGATTAGGGCCCAATGAGTCGTAGTTGTCCTTATGAGTTGTAAGGTGACCCGTATTCACTAGCGATAATTTTTAGCATTTTTAATTAAGGGAACTTTAGACATTTTCCTCTATCCCTAATTGGGACCCATGATCTAATATACCCTAAGGGACCCTATAACCCCTTATTACTCAAATAATTTCTCTTATCTCTTCTCTCAAATTCCCCATTAAAAGACAAATCTAGGGTTTCAAGAGTTTGTCCTTTAGGGCTCAAGGGTGGTTTCTTCTCTAATCTTTTTGGTGATTAAGGCATGTATCTCTCTCCCTAAACTTGTGTTTTAAATTATGGAATAAATTTCTTTGGTATTCACATGATTTGGATATGGGTTTTGGATAATGGGTCGAGGGGTTTGGATAATGATTGTTTAAATATTTTACAATGGTTTTTATGGATAAATTATTCTTTGAATTGATGGTTTGTAAAACCATTGGGGTTCATGGGCATGGTGATGGAATGAATATTGTGGATTCCCCCAAATAATTGAATTTTTGTATTAATATTGATGAGAACCTCAACCCACTTGCATGATTGGTTTTGGAATGTGGATAATCTTTTGGCTTTGCCGAGTACTTTAAATTAATTTGCATAAATGGCTAAAATAGTTTTGAAACTGTCTTGAGGGCCATGGAATAGATTTAACTTAGAAATTCAGAGTCCTATTAGTCAAAGGGTTAGAGTCCCACTTGCCTAGATGATTTGGTTCTAACTTGGACTTTTGGTTCCTATATATTAAGTGGTTAGAGTCCTGCTTAGAAAAATGGTTTGTTTCCAAGTTGGAATGTTGGAGTATTGTGGCTAGTGGGTAAACCTCCCAATTGGCTAATTATATAATTTGGCATAAGGACATGTGCTTACAAGCTATAGTCGGTATGGCGATACAACTTGATATTGCCTAAATGAATGACTTCTTGAATTAATAAAAGGGTTATGTGCTAAATATCTTAACTAGTCTTAAAGGGTGTTTTTTAGTTCACTGCTAAAGTGGAGGTCCCAAAAGGACTAATACTGGAAAGTGCATTTGCTGGTGTGGGGGTATAAATAGCTGGGTGTTCGAGTCACTCTTGCTTTATGATCAGGTGTTCATGTCACCCTTAATATATGACCATGAACTTTGAGTCCTCTGTGTATGTATGTTATGATTATTCTTTGATTTGGGCAGCTACATGCACTGAGGCCTTACTAAGAAATGAGAGTTAGGGCCCATATAGCCCATGGGTACTATTATGATGGTTATACTACACAACCCAGGATAATATTTTATACTTCATGCTAAACCTTTCCCCATCCCATAATCTTATTTATGTATGCATGCATGAATGTAATTATGTACATTGAGTTTAAACTAGATTTTGGATTGGTATTACCTTATCTTTGTTCCCGAGTTACAGGCTAGCACTTGCATCACTAATTATTTTTGGATGTTATATTCCTATGCAATGCAAGGAACGGAGACACTTCTAATTTTCTGCATAGTGATAGGTGGTTTTTGGATTGTTCATGAGTAAGAATGAAGTTGTGAGCCTTCTTCTTTCGAAAGGCCTATTACTTCATGGTCTAGTTTAATTCTTAGACTAATTCTATGGGATTCTTTTGGCTATTGTTGGGGGCATGTACCAACTTAGATTAGTTTGGTTTACTTAGAGGCTTTGTGGATTATTGTTGAATGAGAATTGGTATTATGGATTCTTAGCACATTTTTATTATTGCATAATCTATCTTGTTATATGTTTGAAATTCATCCACTGTCAGTTGTAATATGTTCTATTTGGTTAGGTAAAGGAGGTGGTCTCCAATCCACGGTGAACTTGAGATACTCGTCACTACTAGGCACTGTTTTTGGTCATGACAAGTTAGTATCAAAGCCTAGATTCATGGTCAATTGGTGTCCATAAAGCTGTGTCTTGTAAATTCTCTTTTATGGGTATGTAGCATGCCATACTTATAAGGGAGAGGCTACGAGTCATTTAGGAATGCTTTCTTTTCTTGTGATCTATATTTGGGCTATAGAGTCAGGTATTAAAACTTCTCTCATTTTGTTTTTCGCAATTTAGATCATTCCTTCCTAAAGATCTGATGCTTGGGGCCTCTTCTATCCTACCTAAGGATAATGTAGATGGAACTCATCCTGCTTATGGAATATAGACCTAGCTAAGGTCCTAGATCCTGATTGTACTATCCCTCATAGAGTTCTTCCGGTCTCTACCAGTCTTCCTCGAGCATCTTGGGCTAATGATGATCACTACCCCACCGCCCCAGGGACATATTTCCAATGTTGAGTTCTATCGGTCTATTCATCTGCTAAATTAGTTGGTGACTTCTCAGTCTCATCAGCCGGATCATGTTGGTTTTGTTGCTCCATCTACTAAGGTCACTAGAGTTGGTCAATTCTTGAGGCTAAATTCTATGACTTTTATTAGATCTAAGATAGAAGAGGATCCTCAAGGGTTTTTTGATAAGATACATAGGATATTTAGGGTGATGCATACTTTTGACTCTGAAGGTGTGGAGTTTGCCATATATCAATTAAAAGATATGGCATATCAGTGTAGTGGGAACTGTTAAGAGGAGATAATGCTTGGCCAGCTATGTGGGATGACTTATCTGGTACTTTTCTTGATCTCTCCATTCCTCAGGAGTTGAGGGAGGTAAAGGATAAGGAGTTTCTTAATCTAAAATAAGGCAAGATGAGTGTAACGGAGTATGCTGTTGAGCTAGTTTCTAGCATGAGGGCTAGGATGAGGCAATTTGCTTTAATCTTGTATTGAGACATGGTTTTGGAGTGCAAGGCTGAAATGTTGAATAATGATATGGATATCTCTAGGCTGGTGATGTGAAAGACCCTATAAAATTCTTAGCTTAATTCAGTCCTTTAAGCTTGTTAAGGGGTCCCAGACTTAGAAAATTCTAGCTAAGTATTCAAACTTAGTGTTATTTTAGCCTTTGAAAATTGGCAATCTTATTTCCTAACCTTTATGTCCATTAAATGTTTATATTTGAGTTAGTTCATGATCAAGAAGGTCAATAGGTGTTCCCAAACAAGTTTTTGATTTTTTGGACCTCATTTAGACCATGTTCGAGTGACCAAAATAGTGAGTCGACGCGATCTCAACGTGTCGCATTTTCAATAGCATAGACAAATAATTTTTCCCTCTGGTCAGTGCAAATTCCAGTGAACCAACGCAGACTTTATGCGGCACGTTGGAAATCGCGTCGATGCCAATGATATAATGCGACAGTCTGCACATTGATAACACAGTTTTGAGTCATTGAAAAGCCGCATCCTTAGGGTTAATTTAGTATTTTTCCCACTCCCTTCAGCCCCCATAACACAAAATTTAGCCCTCTTTTAGCAAGTTATATTCATTCTTTCACAAATTACTCAAGAATAAAACCCTAGGTGAATTAAATTCAAATTCAAGGCTTCAGATTCTACCGTTAATTTTCAAGAATTCACAAACTAAGGTATGTACAGTGTTCATCCAAGGGTTCCTTCCATCCTTGGAGGTCTAAGAAACTATTTTTAAACTTTAAGTGTATGGATTTCATGAATTTCATGTTGGATTTGATTATATTCATGTTTATAATGGTTAATTGGGATTCTAATCCATGTTTTATTATAAGTTTTATGTGTGATTAATTGATATATAAGTAATATCATATGAATCTATGTTAAACCCTTGAAATTGTAAAGTTGGAGTTGAATTTGATGTTTACTTGTATTTAATGTTATGTACATATATCATGCTCATTAAGTGCTTAATGAATTGCTCATGTGAACTAATAAGAGAAGGAAATCATGTCATGTTAGCTTATGTGCGAATTGTATCATGCAAGTGTTTGATAAAATGCCTCCATGAATGAATTGTGACCAAATGCACATGATTATGCTTTTCAAGACTATGTTATGATTTACTTTCATGCTATTGAGTCTAGGGGGTATTTAATACCTAATAATTTAGCTGTTTACTTAGAGCCAGTGTCAGTTACAAGATAATCTTATTCATTTCACGATTAGTAGTACTATCAGTCAGTTACAGGACTCTAAAAAAACTCAGTACACTCAGTACTAGTCCAGTCTAGTCAGTATTTAGTTCAGACCATAGTAAACTCATTTAGTGGTATTCCATTAGTCAACAGAACTCAGTAAAATCAGTAACTATTTAGTCAAGCCTAGTATAAACTAGGAAAATCAGTTCAATGTCTATTAATATGGGAGTAAGATTCAGCACTGAGTTAACCCAGGAATAGTGGCATTCCTACCAGCAAAGGGTTTGACCCTTAGTATAAATCCCTGGGTTACAGACTATGTACACAGCGTAGGTTAAGATATCTTCCTACCAGATATTATAAGGGTTGATACATCTCATTCGAGTTTTCCTACCAGCAAGGGTTGACGAAAGAACTTTCTGTCAGAGAGGGTTAACTCACAGCTTGTCTTTACTCTTGGCACAATTTTGACACCCTTCCAACTAGGGTTACAGGTTGGACCCCAATCTATTTATAAAGGGGGTATGTTGGTTTGATGATTACCTCCCACAGTCTCATTCTTAGATTCAGTCTCAGTACTTAACTCAGTTCAGTTCTATAGATTTAGGACTATCAGTTACAGTCACTCAGCTCAGTACGAAACTCAGTATTATTCCACAAAATCAAAATTTTTAGATATAGTGATTCAGTTATCAGTAATACAGTATCAGTAAACTGAGATATCAGTAAATCAATATTTAGATTCAGTATTCAGTGTTATCACTGTCTCAGCTACAGTCTACGTATTCATGTATGTACTCTCATTCAGTCATACTCATGTTATTCAGTTAGTATTGTTCATGCATTTCAGCCTACCTCATTGACCATACCATTACATTTAAATTATTGACACATGCTTTTCTTTTGGGTTATGATGTCTTATATCATAGGTTCAGATGCACGGGCTCTAGACACCCTTAGCAGTTTCGATTCTCAGTAGATAAAGTTAGTGGTGAGTCCTCATAGATTGAGGACATGATTGTTTTTTAGCATTTCAGTTCATTTTCAGTAGTCAGAGTTTGTTAGGGGCTTGTCCCATCAACTCCACAGTTCAAAAAGTATAGATGCTTTTCAGACTAGAGTATTTTCAGACAATTGTTTAGTTTTCAGTATTGATGTTTAGTTTTTGTATTGTGATACCATATTCATCATTTATTTCATATTTGAACCTTATGGAAAATTTCCGCCTATTTTCTCAAAGTTATAGTATTATTATTCAGTTATTGCAGACGGTACCAGACATGGGTTAGCTTGTGGTCCTTTGAGATTATAAGCATCGTATAGCGTCCAGAGTATAGACTCGAGAATTTAAAAACTTGGTATCAGAGCCTAAGGTTCAATAGAGTCCTAGGAAGTCTGAAAGTCATATCTAGTAGACTCTTGTTCAAGGGTGTGTAGCGCGCCACACTTATGGACAGAAGGCTACGAGATATTTTATGAAAAGTGTACTTTGTTTCAGTATTCAGGTCGTGCGAGTGAGAATGAGCTCAAGTTAAACTCTTAGTTTAATTAATTCCTTTCTTTATGCTTCTAAGATGTGTCTTCCAGAGAAGCTAATGAAAGAAGTGATGAAAATTAGTCAGCCCCTCTGCCCGTTCAGGCAGATCCCCTGAATGAGCTTGTTTCTCATGTTGAATTTAGATCTGCTTTCACTACCTTAGCTCATTTAGTAGTTTCTCAGAATAATCAGCTAGCTATGATCCTATCTAAGCTCATGGCTTGTACTCAGCAGAGTGATGAGAAAAGGCATAGGAGAAAGAGGAGAAAGAATAAGAGGGCCAGAATGTTAAGGCCAAAGAGTGCCCAAACGAATCCCCTTTGCCAGGAATGTGGCAGAAACCACCAGGGTATCTGTAGAGCTAGCAGTGACGTAGGTTTTGGGTGTGGCAAGCCAAGTCAGAAATTGTTCCCATTCAGGTTCTTAAAGTCAGTATAACCGTCCCCCAGATTAGTTCGGTCGCCCGAATCAGCAGGGTGCCGCATCCAGTGCCACCAGTGGGCAGTGCCTAAATAGACTCTATGCTCTTCAGTCTTGAGAGGATCAAAAAAGTTCTTACACTTTGCTAGATCCAGAAGCTTCTTTGTCCTTTGCTACTCCATATATAGCAGTTGGTTTCAAAGTCAATCTCGAAATTCTAGCAGAGCCATTCTCAGTCTCTACCTCAGTGGGTAAATCCATCATAGCCAGGCAGGTATACAGGAACTGCCCGATTATGATATCTCAGAAAGTCACTTCAGCAGACTTAGTCGAATTAGAGATGACTGATTTTAAAGTTACTATCGCCATGGATTGGCTTCATTCCTTCTATGCCTCAGTCAACTGCAGAAACATAATTGTCCAATTTCAGTTTCTGAGCGAGCCCGTCCTACAGTTGAGGGGTAGTACTTCAGCACTTAGGGGTCAGCTGGTTTCTTACCTTTGGACAAGGAAAATGATATCTAAGGGATGTGTCAACCATCTCGTTTGAGTCCAGGACGCTAGTTTAGAAACCCCTACTCTTGAATCAATGTCAGTAGCATATGAATTCCTAGATATGTTTCCCGAAGATCTTCCCAGAGTTTCTCTCGAAAGGGAAATTGACTTTAGAATAGACCTTCTCCCAGATACTCAGCCCATATCTATTCCGCCATACAAAATGGATCCAGCAAAACTCAGAGAATTAAAAGAACAGTTGAAGGATCTTCTAGATAAGGGATTTATCAGACCCAATGTGTCCCTCTGGGGCACTCCAATTTTATTCATGCATAAGAAAGATGGTTCTCTTAGAATATGTGTAGACTACCATCAGTTAAATAAAGTCACATTCACGAACAAGTATCCACTTCCCAGAATCAATGAATTGTTTGACCAACTTTAAGGTGCCAGCTATTTCTCCAAAATAGACCTCTAATCAGGCTATTATTAGCTCAGAGTCAGGGAATGTGACATCCCGGGAACAGCCTTCAGAACTTGATATGGTCACTTTAAATTCTTGGTCATATCCTTTGGTCTTACCAATGCCCCAACATCTTTCATGGACTTAATGAACTGCATGTTCAAGTATTACTTGGGCATGTTCATTATAGTCTTCATCGATGACATTCTTATTGATTTCCATAGAGAGGATGATCACGTAGATCATCTCAAAATCATACTTTAGGCTATCAAAACCTATCAATTTTTATGACATTTATTCATGTCTTATATGTCAGCTCTATGATCATGGCTCATATTTAAGGACGTTAGCAAAAAATCATGTATGCTTACAGTTCCTAGTATAAGAAATTCCAGTTCACTCAATTTTATGAACCATGTTCCATGAATACAGAAAAATTCAGACTCAGGTCATGTAACTCATGATTCATGTAATCATGTCTACTTTACAGTATGCTCAGTTCCCATGACCCATGTTACACTCCTAGCGGTCAGCTAAATTCAAATTATATCATGCATACCCTCAGTTTAGATCTTTTGATAAATATATGGTGTTGATATTCCATTCCTCCAGCCTTAGTTAAGCGTCAAGATTGGTATAGTATTCATACATACTTCAGGTCTTTATGTTTTAACCTTCAGTAAACTCTCCTTATGAAATGATATAGCAACGAGCAGTTGCTTAGAAGGGAGAGAGTAAATGTTTCAAGTTAAGAAAAAGTCATTTCATGCTAGTTTTACATGAGGCTGTAGTTATAAAGATAGGCTTGAATGTCATGTTGATGTGTAAGTGTCTAAATATATTTCGTATATTTGAGTAGGCTTGAACAATGTGGGAGAATTCAGTCCAAATCAGACCTTAGTAGGCAGATTTAATAGTCACCCAGTTATCAATAACTCAGTTATCAGAAATTGCTACTATTAGTTACTCAATTATAAGAACTTAGTATTCAGTCTTAGTTACAATCTCAGTCACAGTCTCAATCTAGTAATCAGATTAGTAACTCTGTTCAGTTTCAGGTTTGCTTGACCATAGCATATAGTTATGAGTTATTCAGTTATCAGTATTTTAGTACCTCAGTTTATAGACTATCTTAGAATCATGTTATATGTTTGTTCTTTCATTCTCAAATAATATAATTTTCATAAATTTATGCTCAGTTGTCTCATGTTACTTAGCCAATCCCTAGTGCGTATGCATAATACTATGAATTTTTATTCTAGACTAAGTACAGTTCAATCCTACATGACCAGTATTCAGCTATCAGCCACTCAGTTAATCAGATAATTTAGTATGTTTATGCATTCATGCTCACCCATGTAAATATTTTTAGTAGCCTCAAGTAAAATATATGCAGTGTTGAAGTAGAAATTCTAATTGAGGGAATAGTCGAGGAACGTGGCTAAGATTGCAAGATAGTAGTTTTAGTGCATAAGGCTTAGTAACTCTATCTTAGATGACATTTCGTAGGCCCAGCTCCATATTAAAGAACTACAGCCACAGGGTGATTTCTTAATTAGATTATTATTTAAACCATGGCAAGATTTCCCTGCTCCTTAAATCCACTAGAACTTTATAGAAAGAGTGTCAAATAAAGGCTTTAATGGAATATAAGTTGTCAGCATAAGTTAGTCCTCAAAACCGACAATTTAGTTTAGTAGTTAGGCAGACAATATGCGTATGATTGGGTTTCCCATCTTTCCATCTAGTCGCACTATCTAAAGTCTCATGAATGTAATTATTCCAAGATAAAGCAACCAGGTAGTGCGTGTTTAGCTCAGTTCATGTATCATGCCTCAGTTTCAGATCCCAGATATTTAGTCATAATTCAGTTCATAGGTACCCTGTGCATCATCTCAGTTTTCCTCAATATCTCGGCATAGTTAGTATTCTTTGAGGGACATAATGCCCCAAGAGGGAGATATACTATAATTCCCCAAGCTTTTATGACCTAAACTTTCCATCTCCTCTTCATGTAACAAATCTAGTTTAGATTAGTGGGTACTCATAAATTGACCCTCGAGTACCAATCTTAGCCATACTCTATGTATCTAAGGGCTCAGTTCAGTCATGATGTTCTGTTCATGTATCACATTTTTGGCTCAGTTATGTTCTTATGTTCCCATTCATTCATGTTTCGTAAAGGGTTTCGAGCTTGAGATTGAAAATTTTGTATATTTGAAAATCTTTCCTATGAAAGGAGTGAAGAGGTTTTTCAAGAAAAGGAAACTCAATCCCGGATATGTCGGTCCTTACTAAATTCTTAGCTATTTCGTGAAGGTAGCTTACAAGCTTGAGTTGCCTTCAGACTTAGCTTCAGTGCACCTAGTGTTCCATGTCTCCTTGCTAAAGAAATGCATAGATGAACTAGCAATTATCGTCCCTATAGAGGGCATAGATATTCAGAACAACCTCTCTTATGAAAATATCCCAATCAAAATCCTTGACTGTCAGATTTACAGACTGAGGAACAAAGAAGTCCCTCTAGTCAAAGTTCTTTGGTGGAATTAGTTCGTTGAGGGAGCTACCTGGGAAGCAGAAGCAAATATGCGAACCAAGTTTCCTCACCGCTTCTCCACAAACTCAAACTCAGCTCAAGGTAATAGTTTTCCTTAAGCTTATTTAGTTTTATGCTCAAGTTTCCATTACAAACTTGGTATCAGTTACCATTTCATATTCAGTCATGTGTTCATGAGTCAGGTCAGTCATGTATTCATGCATCAGATATACATGTTCCGTATAAGAAACTGAACTTATCAGTAATCCCAGTCATGCATTCATGAAATAACTCAGTCATGTACTCATGCATCAGATATGCATGTTCAATATAAAATTCAGTATATCAGTAATATCAGTAATATCAGTCAGATAATCATGTTTCAGATGTTCATGTCCAGAAAGTAAGTTCAGTCTACCAGTATTATCAGCTTAATCAGTCTCATTCGAGGATGAATGTATCTAAGGGGGAAATAATGTAAGCCCCCGCAAAATTCTTAGCTTAATTCAGTCCTTTAAGCTTATTAAGGGATCTCAGACTTCGAAAATTCTAGCTAAGTATTTAGACTTTTAAAAGTTAGCAATCTTATTTTGTGATGTTTACGTCCATTAAATATTGATATTTGAGTTAGTTCATGATCAGGAAGGTCAATTGGTGTTCCCGGATAATTTTTAGATTTTTCAAACCTCGTTTAGACCATGTTCGAGTGACCAAAATAGTGAGTCGATGTGATCTCGACGCATTGCGTCGTCAATCGTGTTGACAGATAATTTTTCTCTTAGCTCAGTACAAATTCTAGTGAACCGACAAGGACTCAATACGGCGTGTTGGCTATCACATCGATGCCAATGATGCGGTGCGTCGGTCTAAGACTTTTTTCCATGCCCTTCATCCACCATAACATGAAATTTAGCCCTCTTTCAGCAAGTTATATTCATTCTTTCACAAATTACTCAAAAACAAAACCATAGGTAAATTAAATTCAAATTCAAGGCTTCAGATTATACCGTTAATTTTCAAGAATTCACCAACTAAGGTATGTATAGTGTTCATCCAAGGGTTCCTTCCACCCTTGGAGTCCAAGAAACTATTTTTAAACTTCAAGTGTATGGATTTTATGAATTTCATGTTGGGCTTGTTTATATTCATGTTTATAATGTTTAATTGGGATTCTAATCCATGTTTTATGATAAGTTTCATATGGGATTAATTGATATATATGTAATATCATGTGAATCTATGTTGAACTCTTAAAATTGTGTAGTTGGAGTTGAATTATGATGTTTACTTGTGTTTAATGCTATGTATATATATCATGCTCAATAAGTGCTTGATGAATTGCTCATGTGAACTAATAAGAGAAGGAAATCATGTCATGTCAGCTTATGTCCAAATTATATCATGCAACCTTTTGATAAAATATCTCCATGAATGAATTGTGACCAAGTGCATATGATTATGCTTTTCAAGACTATGTTATGATTTACTTTCATTCTATTGAGTCTTGGGGGTATTTAATACCCAAAAATTTAGCTATTTACTTAGAGTCAGTGTCAGTTATAAGATACTCAGTCATGTCATGATAAGTAGTACTCGCAGTTAGTTATAGGACTCAGGAAAAACTCAGTCGACTCAGTACTAGTCTAGTCTAGTTCAGTATTCAATTCAAACCACAATAAACTCATTCAGTGGTATGCCATCATTTAACAAAACTCAATAAAATTAGTAATAGTTCAGTCAAGCCTAATATGAACTAGGAAAACCAGTTCAGTGTCTATTCAGATGGGAGTAGAATTCAGCACCGAAGTAACCCAGGGATGGGGGCATTCCTGCCAACAGAGGGTTTGACTCTTAGTAGCAGTCCCTATATTAGAGAACTATGTAACTATCGTAGGTTGAGATATCTTTCTGCTGGATATTATGAGGGTTGATACATCTCATTCGAGTTTCCCTACCAGCGAGGGTTGATGAAAAAACTTCTTGTCAGAGAGGGTTAACTCACAGTTTGTATTTACCCATGGCACGGTATTTACATTCTTCCAACTGGGGCTATAGGTTGGACCCTAATTTATTTAGAAAGGGGAATATCAGTTAAATGATTACCTTTCATAGTCTCAGTCTCAGATTCAGTCTCAGTACTGAACTCAATTTTGTTCTACAAATTCAGGACTATCAGTTACAGTCACTCAGCTCTGTACGGAACTCAATATAGTTCCACAGAATAAAGACCATTAGATAAAGTCATTAGTTATCAATAATATAGTATCAGTAAACTCAGATATCCGTAAATCAGTATTCAAATTTAGTAGTTAGTGTTATCACGATCTCAGTTACAGTCTATGTATTCATGCATCTACTCCTATTCAGTCATACTCATATTATTCAATTATTAGTATTCATGCATATAAACCCATGCATTTCAGACTACCTCACTAAGCATACCAGTACATTCAAAGTACTATCGCATGCTTTTTTTTTTGCTATGATGTCTTATATCATAGGTTTAGACATACGGTCTCCAGAGCACCGTTAGCAGTTCTGATTCTCAGCAGACAGAGTTAGTGGTGAGTTCTCATAGTTTGAGGATATTATTGTTTTTCATTATTTCAGTTCATTTTTAGTAGTCGGAGTTAGTTGTGGGCTTGTCCCATCAATTCCACAGTTCATATAGTTTAAAGGCTTTTCATTCTAGAGTATTTTCAGATAGTTGTTTAGTTTTTAGTATTGATGTTTAATTTTGATATTGTGATACCATATTCAGTATTTAGTTCGTATTTGAACCTTATAGAAAATTTTTGCCAATTTTTGCAAAGTTATAGTATTATTATTTAGTTATTGCAGCAGGTAGCAAACATAGGTTAGCTTGCGGTCCTTTGATATTATGAGCACCGTGTAGCATCCGAGGTATAGACTCGAGGCATTACAATATGCAGTAAGTGAAAGATGAGAAGAAGAAAAAAGCTAAAATAGGGGAAAGGAAAAGTAAAAAGTTTAGGTATTCTGAGCAGCATAGAGGCCAGAAGAATAATGGTAGGGATAGAAGGCAGTGGTCTAAGAGTAAGTGGGGAAATTCTTGTTCATATTTTCTAGCTAGTGCTTTATATACAAAGCCATCTAGTGATCGTCGTTTTTTTCCTGATAGTGTGTTCAAGGCACAAGGTTCCTAATCTCAAGCCAATAGAGCCAAGTCAACCCCATTATATCCCGCTTGAAGATTTTTTGTTAGGTGCATTATGGAGTATGTGATGACGGGGGGAATTGGTGTTTTAAGTGTGGTAACCTTGGTCACATACAACAAGATTATTCTTTAACTAGGACTTCTATGAGGGGAAATAAGGTCTGATTACTGCTTCTTCAGCTCCTACACTAAAGGGTGCTACCTTTGGATCGTGAACTAGTCAAAACAATCATTATGTTCTTGGAACCTTTCAGGAATCTGAGGCATCTCCTAATGTTGTCTCTGGTACTCTACAACTCTTTTCTTGGGACGTGTATTTCTTTCTTGATTCAGGGTTTACTCTTTCTTATGTAACCCCTTTTATGGCTATTTATTTTTATTTTGGTCCTAAGTGTATTCATAATCCCTTTTCTATTTCTTCCTTGGTGGGTAACTCTATCGTGGCTAGAAAAGTTGATAAAGGTTGTGGGGTATCTATCTGTTGTAGGGAGACCTTAGTAGGCTTGATAAAGTTGGATATGGTTGATTTTGATATTATCTTGAGGGTGGATTGGCTCCGTTTGTGCTATGCGTCTCCTGATTATAGGACCTAAAGGGTCAGTTTCCAATTCCTGGATAAACCAAAGATTGAGTGGGAAGGTAGTTCCCTAATACCTAAGGGAAGGTTTAATTCTTATAATAGAGCTCAGAAGTTAATTTCCAAGGGGTTTATTATCTCTTGGTCTAGGTTAAAGATTCTAACTCAGAGGGGCCTTCTTTACAATATGTCTTATGGTTTGTGGGTTTATCGAAGTGTTTCTTAATGATCTTCCTGGTATTTCTCTTGATAGGGAAAAAGAATTTGGGATTGAACTTTTTCCACATACCCATCCTATCTCTATCTGTCCCTATAAAATGGCTCCGATTGAGTTTAAAGAACTTAAGGAGCAGTTAAATAATCTTTTTGATAAGAGCATCATCTATCTTAGTATCTTTCCATGGGGTGTTCTTACACTTTTTGTGTGTATGAAGGATAGTTCCCTTTGAATATGTATAGATTAGTAGTAGTTAAATAAGGTGATGATGAAGAATAAGTATCCTCTTCCTAGGGTTAATAACCTATTTAATCAGCTTCAGGGTGCTAAGTACTTTTCTAAGATTCTTTGGTTGGGCATCATCAGTTTAAGATTAGGGAGCTGGATTTCCCTAAGATTGTTTTTCTTACTCGATATGTCCAGTATGAGTTCTTGGTCATGTCTTTTGTATTGACTAATGCCCTAGCGGTATTTATGGATCTTATGAACCAGGTATTCTATCAATTTTTTAATTTGTTCATCATTGTATTTATTAATAAAATTTTGGTATACTCCAAGAGTGAGGATGATTATTCCTATCACCTTCGTATTGTATTATAGACTCTTAAGGATCAATGTTTGTATGCTAAGTTCTCAAAGTGTGAGTTTTAGTTGAATGCTATTACTTTTCTCGGTCATGTTATTTCTAGTAAGGGGATCATAGTGGATCCACAGAAAGTTGAGATGGTTAAGAAGTGGCCTAGACCCATGACTCCAACTGATATTTGAAGCTTCTTGGTTAGCTGGGTATTATAGGAGATTTGTGGAGAGTTTCTCTTCGATTGCTACCCCATTGACTAATTTGACTCAGAGAAAGGTGAAGTTTCTATGATTTGGTACCTGTGAAGGTAGTTTTTATAATTGAAAGATAAGTTGACTTTCGCTCTGCTTTTGACCCTATCCGAGGGTACTGATAGTTCCATTGTCTATTGTGATGCATCCGGTGTGGGACTGGGTTGTGTTTTGATATAGCATGGCAAAGTTATGGTGTTTTCTTCTAGGCAGCTTAAGGTGCATGAGAATAACTATCTAACTCATGATTTGGAATTGTTGGCTATAGTTTTTTCTTTGAATATTTAGTGCCATTACTTGTATAGAGTTTATGTCAACATATATTCAGACCATAAGAGCTTATAGCATGTGATCGTCTAGAAAGAGATGAATCTCAGGCAAAGAAGATGGCTTGAGTTACTCAAGGATTATGATATAATTCTTGATTATCACCATGATAAAGCTAACGTAGTTGTTGATGATCTTAGCAAGTTATCTATAGGTATCTTATTAATGTGGTTGATAAAAAGTAAGGGTTGGTGAAGGATATTCACCATTTGGCTAATCTCAGAGTTTGTCTTTTGGACACTAAGGAAGGAGGTGTGATTGTTCAACAGGTAGTGAAGTCGTCTCTTGGTGTTGAGGTGAAGGAGAAACACATTTTGGATCCTATTCTAATGTAAATCAAGGATGATATAGGTCACTAGAAAGTCATGGCTTTTGAGATTTGTGGTGATGGTATCTTGAGGTGCCAAGGTAGATTGTGTGTTCCTAATATTGATGGGCTACGAAAGAGGATCTTGGTTAAGGCTCACAAGTCGAGGTACATAGTTCATCTTAGTTCGACAAAGATGTAACTTGATTTGCAAGAGATCTAATGGTGGAATAACATGAAGAGGGATGTGGCTAAGTGTATGGATTGCCAGATAGTGAAGATGGAGCACTTAGGGCTTGGCATTGTTTCTCAAGAGATTGAGTCTTCTATGTGGAAATGGGAAGTGATTAATATGGACTTTGTTACTAGTCTTTCGTTTTTTTGAAGTCAGTTTGATTTGATTTGGGTCATCATTGATAGTATGACTAAGTCCGCTCACTTTTTGCCAGTAAAGACTAATTACTCTACAAAAGATTATGCTAAGCTTTTTATTTAGGAGATCTTCAATTTGCATGGTCTGCTTGTTCTAATTATATATGATTGAGGTACATAGTTCTCATCTCACTCTTGGCATTCTTTTAGAGAGGTTTGGGAACTAAAGTGAACCTTAGCACTATTTTCCCCGTTCGACGCTTTGTATGGTAGGAGGTGTAGTTTTCCTATTGGGTGTTTTGAAGTTGGTGAGACTAGATTGTTTGGCCTTTATTTGGTTCATCAAGCTATTGAAAAGGTGAAGGTGATTTAGGATAGGATTAAGATCACCCAAAGTTGCTAATAGTCCTACGCAGATGTAAGGCAAAAGGAGTTGGAATTTGATGTTGGTGATTAGTATTCTTGAAGGTGTCTCCTGTGAAAGGGGTGATGAGGTTTACAAAGAAATAGAAGATCAGTACCCGCTACGTTGGCTCGTATTTGATTTGAGCAGAGTGGGCATTGCGGCTTATGAGTTGGAATTTCCTTTGAGTTTAGGTTCTATCCATCTGGTGTTTCACATTTTGATGCTGAAAAAGTGTATGGGTGATCCTTCTTTTGTTGTTCCTTCAGAGAGTATGGGTGTTTTGGATTCCTTGTCTTCTGAGGATGTCCAATTGAGATTTTAGATAGGCAAGTCCGTCGTTTGAGGATTAAGGATGTGGCTTCGATGAAGGTTTTATGGAGGAACCATGAGGTCAAAGAAGCTACTCGGGAAGCTGAAGAGGACATGAAGTCCAAATATCTATTCTTATTTCCCGCTTTGAATAATCGTGCGTAAGATATGTGTATTCCTTAATATCTTTCTCTTTTGTCTTTGTTAAGGAAATCATGGTTTTTTTCTATGTTTTTAATCATGCTAATGGATTCCTTGATTCATCAATTGGGGATGAATGATTCTGGAGGGAGACTGTCACATCCCGAATTTTGTTCCTTGAAAAATCCCTGAGTTTAGAGCTCACTACTCTAACTGAAAATCACTAAATAAATCATAAGATCTTCTTACGGGTCATTGGAATTGAGTTGTAGGGTTACTATTAAAGTTTGTCTTGGTTTGTTCCTTGGTTACGTTTTGAACCTAGCGAGTCGTAAGGACTCATTATAAGTCATAAGGTACAACTCATAGGCAAACCAGTGTTGGTATCAAGCTCCTTGTCTTGATCACGAACTATATTAAATAAGTTGTATGGTGAGGCCATGTTTCAGTAGGTGTGACTCGTGACCAAACCAGTATGATGGTCAAAGCTTCTATTCAGGGTACGATTAGGGCCCTATGAGTCATAGCGTGTCCTCATGAGTCATAGGGTGACGCGTAGTCACTAGAGATAATTTTTAGTTTTTTAATTAAGGTCACTATAGATATTTCCCTCTTTCCCTAATTAAGACTCATGACCTAAAATACCCTAAGTGCCTCCATAACCCCATATTACTCAAACGATTGCTCTCTTCTCTTCTCTCAAATTTCCCATTCAAAGATAAAGCCAGGGTTTTAAGAGTTTGGTCTGTAGGGATCAAGGTTGGTTTCTTCTCCAAATTTCATGGTGATTAAGGAATGTATCTCTCCCTAAACTTGTGTTTAAAATTGTGACATGAAGTGCTTTGGTATTCACATGATTTTGATGTGGGTTTTGAATGATGGGTTGAGGGTTTTGGATAATGATTGCTTAAATATTTTTCATGGTTCTTATGGATAAATTATGCTTTGAGTTAATGGTTTGTAAACCCATTGGGGTGCGTAGGCATGGTGATGGGATGAGGGTTGTGGATTCCCCCAAATAATTGAATTTTTGTATTAAAATTTATGAAAACCTCAACCCACTTGCATGATTGATTTTGGAATGTGGATAAACTTTTGTCTTTGCCTACTACTTTTAATTAATACCTAGCATAAATGGCTAAAATCATTTTGAAAAGGTATTGAGGGACATGGAATGGTTTTAACTTGGAAATTCGGAGTGCTATTTGTGAAAGGGTTAGAGTCCCATTTGTCTAGATGATTTGGTTCAGACTTGGACCTTTTGGATTCCTATTGGTAAAGGGGTTAGATTCCCTCTTGGCCAAATAGTTTGGTTCCTACTTGGAATGTTGGAGTTTTTTTTTGTGGTGGGTTAAAGTCCCAATTGGCTAATTGTTTAATTTGGTATAAGGACATGTGCTTGTAAGCTATAGTCAGTATGACGGTACTACTTGAAATTGCCTAAATGAGTGACTCCTTGAATTAATGAATGGGTTATATTCTAAATATTTTAATTATTCTAAAAGAGGGTTGTGTAGTTCGTTGTGAAAGTAGTGGTCCTGAGAGGACTAATACTAGAAACCACACTTGTCGTCACGAAGGACTAATTGGTTGGGTGTTCGAGTCACCCTTGCTTTATGATCAGGTGTTCATGTCACCCTTGTTATACGAATGGGATATTAGAGTCCCCTGTGCATGTATGTTTATGATTTTTCTTTATTTTGTATGGCTACATGCACTGGGGCCCGACTAAGGTGTGAGAGCTAGGGCCCGTATAGCCCGTGGGCACTATTATGATGGTTATGCTACCCAGCCCAAGCTAATGTTTTCAAATTCATGCTAAACCTTTTTCCCCATCCCAGTATCTTATATATGTATGTATTCATTAATGTTAACATATACATTCAGTTTGAACTGGATTTGGGACTGACATTACGTTATCCCTATTTCTGAGTTACATGCTAGTGCTCGCCCCGCTAACCGTCTCCAGATGCTGTATCTATATATGATGTAGGGAATAGAGACACTTCTTCTTTTCCTGCACAGTGATAGGTGCTTCTTGGATTGTTCATGAGTCAGCTTAAAGTGGTGAGCCTCCTTCTTCCAGAGGTCCTATGACTCAATGGTCTAGTATATGTCTTAGACTAGTTTTATTAGATTCTTTTGTCTATTGTCTGGGAACTTTCCCGACTTAGATTGGTTTGGTTTGTTTAGAGTCTTTGTGGATTACTGTTCAATGGGAATTTGTATTATGGATTCTTAGCACATTCTTATTATTGCATATATTATCTTTTTATATGTTCAAAATTCATCCGCAGTAAGTTGTAATGTGTTCTGTTTGGTTAGGAAAATGTAATACCCCAAGTTTTTATGTTCTAAACCTCCCAAGAAATAACCCATGAGGTTAGATTTCTAATGCATCAAGCCTCATCTAAGTCCGACGCCATGGAAAGATGTCGTGGAAATTCTTACTTGAGAGCCTGGAAAGACTGCCATGGTTATGACTCAGGGTAACGAATTATTACCACTCATGATAAATCATCACGAGTGAGTCATAACAGCTCCAGTAATTCTCTTTGCCTTGAGCCCAGCGACTACAATACCTCAACACAACTTATAATCAGTGCCTACGAGTTGTATGGAGGGACTCATAGTCACATCAAAGTATATGGCCAAGAACCCTCTCTAGTGGTTATAAGTCTAGCATACAACACGTAACCAAACCTTACGAGTCTTTGTAAGGACCCGTTACCTGACCAGTGTATGACTCAAGGCCTCAGCTTCTAACTATGACTCCATCCTACAACTCATAATCATTCATGATGAGTCGTTAGGTGGCAAGTCATAGTCAAACCAGGATGTACCCAAAACTCTAGAATCCCAAGCTACGACTCAGAGCACGAGTTGTAACCAATCGTTACGAGTTCCAAGTTGAGTGGTAATGACTTGGGGTATGTTTTTTGGCATATTTTTCCAAAGGTCTTTATATCTTATACCACTCCCTTAAAAGCCAAACCCACGCCGTTTTTGCTTTACAAGGGGTGGTATAAAAGACCTCAAAAGCCCTAAATCATGACATAATCCTCAATTCCACCAATGAGAGTTAAGAGGGATGATTTTCTCTTCTTTCTTAAGAAATTAGGGTTTTTCAAGAACACGATCAATCTCAAGGATTTCCCCAAAGCTTCTACTTCAGGTATGTGGGGTATTCATTATTGGGTTCCTTTTACCCATTGAGCCCAAAAACCCTCTTTTTGCTTCAAGTATGAATTATACTCCAATTTATGATCAATTACAATGTAAATCATGAAATTTATCCATGTTTCCTTATTATTCTTACATTCAATCCATGCTAATTGTTTTATCCCATATGAATCATGCTCTTATATGCTTATAGTTCCAAAACCCCATGTCATGTTTAGCCAATATCATGTTAAATTCTCCAATTATGCTTCAAATTGTATAAACATGATATTTTCCCAAAGTTAACTCATTCCCATGTTTACATTCATGAAATTTATTAGACTATTAAAATGTCTCATGTTTTGGGTCTTTGAATTATGACTTTATTTCAGTTATTCAGATCATGTCAGTATGTACTAAACTTGGTCTTGCATTCTAAGTTTTACATGTTCATGCCTCCATGTTCATACTTCACATATATTCCAGCAGTCCTTGCTCACGTACCACTACATTCAAAGTACTGATAGCATACTTTTCTCTGTGTTATGTTGTTTTATAACATAGGTTCGAATATGTTGTTCACTAAGTATCCTTTGACAGATTTGCATCCTCCCAACAGCAGTAGTGGTGAGTCTTCATATATCAAGGATGACATTTTTTATTTCAGTCATTTAGAATAATTATTTTTATATCAGTCAGATGGAGTTAGTTAGGAGCCTGCCCCATCATTTCCTCATATTAGAGGCTTTTAGATGTTCAGACTAGACGTTCCGACGGTCAATTTATCTCTTAGATATTATCATCTTTTTTCAGACATGTTATTTATATTCAGATCACTATTCCATTTTTAGACCGTGTTTTATCTATTTATCTTCCGTACATGTTATTTCATTATCCATTTTATTTAGTGCTCTCAGCAAGTACTAGTACATGGGTTAGCTTGCGGTCACTTGTGGCCTTATGCACCATGTTGTGACCAGGGGGTAACCTTGGGTCATGACAAAGCTTGGTATCAAAGCCTAAGGTTTTAATGTGACCTAGAGAGTCTGGAATCCATATTGAGTATAGTCTTGTGCATGGGTGGGAAGCGCACCACACTTATAGGCAAGAGGTTATGAGATGTTTTAGGAAAATTTCCTTTCTTTCAGTGTTCATTTCATGCAAAAGAGCATGAGATCTATTGAATTCCTTTTTTCCTAACTCATCCTTCATTTCGTTTATAGACAATGCCTCCCAGAATGAATAACAGATCAAGGAACATAGATAAGCCCATACCACTTGTTCAAAAAGATCCCCCAAATGACTATCTTTCTCATACTAAGTTTAGAGCTTCTTTCACAGCCTTGGACCACTCTGTAGCTTCCCAAAACAACCACCAGTCTATTGATCCAGCCAATCTAGTGTTGAATACAACTGTAGCTAGAATTCAAGATTTCACTCAGATAAATCCCCTTAATTTTCTAGATCAAAGTCTGAGGAGGATCAACAGGTGTTTTTGGATGTTGTGCAGAAAGTGATAGATATCATGGGTGTCACTTCTGGTAAGAGAGTAGACTTAGCTATATATAATTTGCATGGGGTAGCTTACACTTGGTTCAAGAAGTGAACGGTAGACAAAGGTGTTGATGCAAGGCCTATTGAGTGCGAGGAGTTTGCCACAACTTTCTTGATACAGATTTTCCCACTAGAGTTGAGGAAAGCTAGGGTTCAGAAGTTTATTAACTTGAAGAAGGGTAGCATGTGTGTGAAGGATTACTCGCTCAAGTTCACTCAGTTGGTAAGGTATGCTACTACTATGGTGGCTAAATCAAGGTCTAGGATAAGTAAGTTTGTATCTGGTATATCTAATTGTGCGGTAAAGAAGTGTAGGATAGCCATGTTGATTAAGGAGATAACCTTTGTACGCTTATGGTTCATGGTTTGCAGATTGAGAAGGAAAAGCTTAAGGAGAAGGAAAGAGAGAACAAAATGGAAAGAAAATGCAACTTCAACTTGTCACAGCCAAAGTTAAAAGGCAGTAACCATTCTCAGTTTTGCCAAAAATCAACTTTAGCCCCATCTTCAGCTAGGACAGTATAGATAGAGTGCCAGGCTCTAAGGCCCAGGGGTATTGTAAATAGTTATCGTACCAATCTGCTCTATAAAAATAGTGGTTGGAATCATCAAGATGAATACAGAGCAGAAATTGATGTGTACTTTGGGTGTGGTAAGCCAGGCCACCGAATCAAGAAGCGTCTAATGGTTGCTCAGATAGGAAAAGATTTATGCCAATAGGTCAAATCCAATTTTTCATTAGCTCTAGTAGGCTGACCTACTCAGTAGGGTACCACCTCTAATGCCACCAGTGAGCAACACTAGAATAGACTGTATTTCTCTAGACTCAACATGATCAGGAAAGTTATGTTGATGTGGTTACGGGTATATTTCAAGTTTTCCATCTTCACATATATGCATTATTAGATTCTAGAGCTTTACTTTCTTTTGTGACTCCTTATATAGCAGTAGTCTTTGGTGTCAATCTCGAAACATTAGTAGAGTCTTTCACAGTGTCTAACCCTATGAGTAAGTCTATTGTAGCAAAACGAGTATGCAAAAATTGCCTAGTCACAGTGTCTTGGAAAGTTACTTCAGTTGATCTTATGGAGTTAGAGATGATTGATTTTGATATCATTCTCAGCATGGATTGGCTCCACTTATGCTATGCATCAGTTGACTATAGAAATAGAATTGTCCAGTTCCAATGTCCTAATGAACTAGTTATCAAATTGAGGGGTAGTACTTCAGTGCTTAAGCATAAGTTTTTTTCCTATCTTAAGGAAAGAAAAAAGATATCCAAGGGGTGTATTTACCATATCATCTGAGTCAAGGACTCAAATTCTAAAACTTTGAGTCTTGAGACAGTTTCGATAATAAATAAATTTCTAGCTATGTTTACTAAAGATCTTCCCGGAGTTCATCCCAAAAAGGAAATAGACTTTGAAATAGATCTCCTTCTAGATACCCAACCTATCTCTATTCCACCTTATTGAATGTCTCCAATTGAGCTAAAGGAATTAAAAAAGTAGTTGAAGGATCTCTTGGATAAAGGTTTCATCAGGCCTAGTGTCTCCCCATGGGGTGCTCCAATTCTATTTGTATGCAAGAAAGATTGTTCCCTCAGAATGTGCATAGACTACTGTCAGTTAAACAAAGTGAAAATCAAAAATAAGTATTCTCTCCCCTATATTGATATCTTTTTTGATAAACTTCATTGTGCAAGTTAATTCTCTGAGATAAACCTCAAATCTGACTATCATCATCTTAGAGTCAGAGGATGTCACATTCTGAAGATAACTTTTAGAACTTGGTATGGGCAATTCAAATTCCTAGTCATTTCTTTTGGACTAATGAATTCCCCTAAAACTTTCATGGACTTGATGAATAGGGTGTTCAAGCAGTACTAGGACATATTTGTCATAGTCTTTATTGATGACATTCTTTTCTATTCTCGTAATGAGAACGATCATACAGGTCATCTGAGGGTTGTGTTGCTGACCCTTAGAGACCATCAGTTATTTTGTAAGTTAAGTAAGTGCAAATTATGGTTGATCTTAGTAGCTTTCCTTGGTCACATCATTTCTGGTGATGGCATTTGAGTTGATCCTAAAAAGATCGATGCAGTAAGAAATTGGCCTAGACACATCTCTATATGAGACATCAGGAGTTTTTTAGGTTTAGCTATCTATTGCAGACAGTTTATTAAAGGTTTTTATTCCATTGCTTCTCACATGTCCCGACTAACCTAAAAAATAGTCAAATTTCAGTGGTCATATTCTTACGAGAAGAGTTTTTAGGAGTTGAAGACTCGAATCACATCCGCTCCAGTCTTGACTTTGCCAGATTGCAAAAATAGGTTCATAATGTATTGTGATGCTTCTATATTTGGTCTTGGTTGTGTATTAATGCAGAGGGTTAAGGTCATAATCTATGCCTCTAGACAACTTAAAACCCTTGAAAAGAATTATCAAACCCATGATCTTGAGTTGGCAGTTGTTGTCTTTGCCTTAAATATTTAGAGGCATTACCTTTATGGAGTTCATGTTGATGTTTTCATAGATCAAAAAAGTCTACAGTATGTGTTCACACAAAAATACCTTAATCTTTGTTAGAGAAGATGGCTTGAGCTATTGAAAGATTATGATATGAGTGTGTTGTATCATCTAGGCAAGGCCAATGTAGTGGTAGATTGCCTAAGTAGATTCTCTATGGGTAGTGTTTCTCATGTTGATGATGATAAGAAGGAGTTAGTCTGTGAGGTTCATCAGCTTGCTAGATTATGAGTTCGGTTAGTTGATTTAGCCAAATATAGTATATAGGTTCAAAATGGTTCAGAATCTTCATTGGTTGCTGAAGTAAAAGAAAAGCAAGATGGGGATCATAGTTTAGTCAAGCTGAAGGAGGAAGTCAAGTATTAAAAGGTTAAGGTTTTATCCCAATGGGGAGATAGTGTGCTCATTGAAAGGGCAGATTTAGTGTTTTGTGTATTAATGGCTTAAGGTAGCATATATTAGCCTAGGCGCATGGTGCGTGATACTCTATCCACCTAGGAGCCACCAAGATGATTGATATTTTCAGGAAATCTATTAGTGGAATGGTATGAAGAAAGATATTGGAGAGTTTATGGCTAAGTGTTAAAATTGTCTACAGGTTAACGTTGAACACTAAATGCCTAGTAGTACACTTTAGGAGTTTAGCATCCCCCCTTGGAAGTGGGAGGTGGTAAACATAGATTTTTTGATAAGATTACCTCGTACGCATCACCAATATGATTTGATATGGGTTATTGTAGATAGAATAACCAAGTCATTTCATTTCGTACCAGTTTATACTTCGATTTAACTAAGGATTATGCTAGAATATATCTCAGGGAATTACTTAATTTGCATGGGGTTTCATTGTCTATCATTTCAGATAGAGGTACTCAATTTACCTCTCATTTTTTAGAAGGTTTTTCAGAAGGGCCTTGGTACCAAAATTCATCTCTGTACAACTTTTCATCCTCGAATAGATGGTCAGGTAGATAGGACTATTCAAACCTTAGAGGACATATTGAGATCTTCTGTTATTAATTGTAAGGGTAGCTAGGATGCCTACTTACCTTTGATTGAGTTTACCTACAACAACAACTATCAGTTTAGTATTCAGATGACTCCGTTTGAAACTCTCTATGGGAGGAGATGTAGATCTACTATTGGTTGTCTTTAGGCAGGAGACATTGTGGTAATATGAAAAAATTCTATGGTTTTGGTGATAGAGAAAGATCAGTTGATTTGTGAAAGGCTAAAGACAGCCAAAAGTCATCAAAAATCTTATGCTGATGTGAGAAGAAGAGACCTTGAGTTGGAGGTTAGCAACTTGGTTTATTTAAAAATATAGCCATGAAAGTGGTAAAGATATTTTTCAAGAAGGGAAATCTCAGCCTCATTATGTTTTCCTATATAGGATTTTGAGTCATTTTGGCAAGGTAGCTTATGAGTTAGAGCTGCCTGCATATTTGGCATCAGTGCATCTAGTGTTTCACGTTTCCTTGATAATTAAATGCATTGGTGATTTAGCTTTTGTGGTTCCTTTGTAAAGTGTGGATGTGACAGATAGTCTCTCATATGAAAAAGTTCCAGTTGAGATCCTTTACCATCAATTTTGTCGATTGAGGAATAAAGAAGTTCACCTAGTTAAAGTTCTTTTGCAAAATCAATCCGTTCAGGGAGCTACTTGAGGAGTAGCAGCAGATATACGAGACAAGTATCCTTATCTCTTTTTCAAGAATTTATATCTAGGTTGAGTTAATAGTTTCTGTTAGATTGACTCTCTCTCATCTTCTATCCAAGCTTTATAACCATCGTCATATCATTGCATGCGTTCATAAAATTAGTTCAGTCCATGTATCATGTCTTAGACTCAATTGTTTTTAATATGTTTCAGTTCATAAGTATTTAGTACACGACCCCAAGTTCCTTAGTATTCTCAGTCTAACCAATTTTATTCAAGGATTAATGATCACAAAGGGGAGATATTATAATACCCCGAGTTTTCATGTTTTAAACCTCCTAAGAAATAGCCCATGAGGTTAGTTTTAAAATGCATCAAGCCTCATCTCATTCCGAGGCCATGGAAATACGTATTGAAAATTCTTACTTGAAAGCCTAGAAAGATTGCCATGGTTATTGCTTAGGGTAACAAATTGTTACCACTCATGATGAGTTGTCATGAGTGAGTCATAACCACTCTATTAAATCCCTTCTCTATGAGCCCAGTAACTATGATAATTCGACATGACTCATAATTGGTGCCTATGAGTCGTATGGAGGGACTTATAGTCACATCATTATGTGTGTCCAAGAACCCTCCAGTGGTTATGAGGCAAGCATACGACATGTGACCAGACCTTATGAGTCTTTGCATGGACCCATAAACTAACCAGTGTGTGACCCAAGGCCCCAACTTCTAACTATGACTCTATCCTATGACTCATAATCAATTATGATGAATCATTAGGTGGCAAGTCATAGTCAAACCAAAATGTACCCAAAAGCCTATAATCCCAGGCTACGACTCAGACCACGAGTCATAACTAGTCGTTACGAGTCCCAAGCTGAGTTGTAATGATCAGGGGTATGTTTTCTTGCATGTTTTTCCAAGCACCTTTATGTATTTTCCCACTCTCTTAAAAGCCAAAACCATATCATATTGGCTTAACAAAGGTTGTATAAAAGACCTCAAAAGCCCCAAATCACGACAAAATCCTCAATTGAACCAAAGAGAGTCAAGAGGGATGGTTTTCTCTTCTTCCTCAAGCAATTGGGGTTTCTCAAGAACAAGATCAATCTCAAGGATTTTCCCAAAGTTTCTACTTAAGGCATGTGGGGTATTCATCTTTGGGTTTCACCCATTGAGCCCAAAAACTATCTTTTTGCCTCAATTATTAACTATACTCCAATTTATGATCAATTTCAATGTAAATCATGAAACTTATCCATGTTTTCTCATTAGATTTACATTCAAGCCATGCGAATAGTTTTCTCCCATGTGAATTATCCTCTTATATGCTTGTAGTTACAAAACCCATGTCATGTTTAGTCAATATTATGTAAAATTCTCAAACTATGCTTCAAACTGTATAAACATGATATTTTCCCATAGTTAACTCATTCCCATGTTTACATTGATGAAATTTATTAGACTATTGAAATGTCTCATGCTTTGGGTCTTTGAATTATGACTTTATTTTAGTGTTGTCGGGTTATGAACACTCAATATCTATATGTTTATTTATGTTTTAGACTTCTCAAGTAATGATTCAGTTAACTCATGATTTTATTGTTATACCAAGTATTATTTCATGTTAAATTATCAATTTTACATGTTCAAGATTTCTTCAGATTGGCATGCATTGTCAATTTTAAAATACCTTATGTGAGCAAATCAATTTTCAATGGATGCATCAGTCAGTATTAATGTGTCTTTTAGTTGGGAGTAGGATTTATCACCGAGAGGGAAGTGTGGATTAAACACATCCTACTTTCCAGAAACTACGTGCCACCATAGGTTTAGGGGCCTCACCGGAGAGAGTTTCCTTTTGCCCAATATGGCCTCAGTTTAGTGATCACTCTAGTTCAGGATCTACTCTGATGGAATGGATAGAACAATCCTCTTCAACGTGGTTCAGATGTTGGACTACATGGTAGCTCACATAGTTTATGTTTGTTACATGATAACTCCCACAATTTTAGTCAGCACTCAGTTTATCTCAATTCAGGTTTGCTTGACCAAGTAGATAGATTTAAGTATTTATTCAGTCAGTTTTACATATTATTTTAGTTATTCAGATACCAGTTATTCAAATATTTTAGATCGTGTCAGTATATACTATACATGGTGTTGCATTCTCAATTTTACATATCCATGCATCCATTTTCAGATTTCACATATATTCTAGTAGTCCTTGCCTCACGTACTAGTAGATTCAAAGTACTGATCGCATGCTTCACTCTACGCTATGTTGTTTTATAACATAGGTTCGGACGCGCAGTTCACTGAGCATTCTTAGACAACTTAGCATCCTCCCAACAGCAGCAGTAGTGAGTCCTCATCCATCGAGGAGGATAAATTTTATTTCAGTCATTTACAATAGTTACTTTTATGTCAGTCAGTCGATGTTAGTTAGGGGCCTATCCCATCATCTCCTCTTGTTAAAGGCTTTAGATATTTCGACTAGATATTCAGATAGTCAGTTTATATTTCAGATATTATCAATTGTCTTTCAAACATGTTATTTATATTCAGATTAGTATTCAATTTTTGGACCATGTATGATCATTTTATCTTTCGCGTATGCTTATGTTCTTAAGCATCGAGTCACGACCAGGAGGTAAACTTAGGTCATGACAGTAAAGGGGGTGGTCTCTGATCCACGAAGAAATTGAGATACCCATCACAGCTAGGCCATTGTTTGGGTTGTGACACCATCGATTATGGGAATAGAATGCCCCCTCTTTTATTTGCGTTATGCATTCTTGGGGGCCAATAATACCTTGACTATTATTATTGTTGTAGATATTTTTGAATCATAGGTTGAGGCCTTAATACCTGTGTTACAAACGTTAAAGCAATCCATTGGTTGGACTATTGAGGACATAATTAGAATTACACCTAAAATTTGTACTCACAAGATTCAGCTTGAATAGAAATGTATACCTAGAATTGAGCATGAACATCAACTAAATCCATATATGCAAGAGGTGGTTAGAAGGAGATCATTAAATGGTAAGATGTAGGCGTGGTTTATCCTATTGCCAATGGTAAAGGCAGAGCCCAGTTCAGTGTATGCCAAAGAAGGGTGGGATCATTATTGTCCCTAATGAGAAGAATGAGTTTGTTCCTATGAGACTAGTCACTGGATGATAAATTATTATGGATTATCGAAAGTTGAATACTTGGACTTAAAAGGATCACTTTCCTATACAATTCAAGGACCATATGTTAGACCGTCTTATAGATAGATGATGGTATTTTTTTCTTGATGGTTATTCAATATATAATCAATTTTTTATTACTCTTGAGGACAAATAGAAAACCAATTTCACTTGTCCATTAGTTACATTTGCACTTAAGATAATTTCTTTCGGTCTTTGTAATGTTCCCGCCACCTTTCAGCATTGCATGATGTCTAACATTTTTGACATGGTGGATGAGAGTATCGAGGTCTTGATGGATGATTTCTCTATTGTTGTTGATTCGTTTGATAATATTTTGGCTCACTTGGCCAATACAATAGTTATGTGAAGAGCGCAACCTGGTTTTGAATTGGAAGAAGTGTCACCTAAAGGTCAAATAAGGGATAGTTCTTGGGCATAAAATTTCAAAGAAGGGAATAGGGGTCGATACAGCTAAGATATAGGAAATTGAAAAGTTACCCCCACAAACCAATTTTTGTGAAAGGTATTAGAGTTTCTTGTAAATTGTAAATCCATTTTGCAAATTGTTGGAAAATAAGGTTTATTTTATTTTTGATGATGCCTATCACAAGGCTTTTGAGTGCCTGAAAGAGAGGTTGATCTCAGCTCCTATCTTTGTGTCTCCTGATTAGACATTTCCCTTTGAGGCGATGTGTGACTAGTGGAGTGGCGTTAGGAGCCATCTTGGGCCAAAGAAGAGAGAAGATGCTTCACCCTATTTACTATGCCAGCAAAGCACTCAACCTCGCATAAAAATTACATAGTTACTAAACAAGAATTGCTTACAGTGGTGTTTGCTTTGGAAAAATTTTGGTCCTCTTTTGTTGGTACCAAAATCATTATACACATTAATCATACTTCTCTAAGGTAACTTATGGGGAAAAAGAAAGCTAACATAATTTTTATTTGATGCTTACTATTACTAGAATAATTTGAATTTGAGGTAAAGGACCGGAAGAGCAATGAAAATCAGGTTGTAGAGAGTTTATCCCTCCTAGAAGAGGAGACGATGCTTAAACTAGGGGATGAGCTTGAGACTGATGATGCTTTTCTAGATGAGCACATCTTTGAAGCATCACAATACTTAATCCCATGGTTTTATGACTATGCCAATTATTCGGTAAGTTACCTCGACCCAGAAGACATATCTTTTTAGCAGCAAAAACAATGTATGCATAAGGTGAGAAGGTTTTTTGGGGTTAATCCATACTTATTTTGGGTTTGTATAGATGGTGTGATTCGACAGTGTATTCCTAAAGTCAAGATGATGACTATTTTAGAGGCCTATCATTTATCTCCTTTAGGGTCACCATGGAGGTACTCACATTAATCACAAGATTCTACAATGGCATTTATACTAATCTACAATACATAAGGATGCACATGATTATTCCAGGGCCTACGACTAATGCCAAAGGAGGGGAAATATTTATCTTAGGTGGATTAATGTACCTAAGTATCAATATCTATGCTTGTTTACCCTAGATTTTAGACGATGAAATGATTGTTACTAGCTTGAGCTATGTGTTGTTCTAGTGTATCTTAATGAAATCTATTGTGTTTTAAGCATTAATTCATGGCGTTTTATGTTATAGGAGGTCATGTAAGATTTTAATAGTGATGTTATGGATCAAAAAAAGGTCTAATGATTATGGAAAAGCAACCACAAAGTGAGGAACTCAAAGCCAAATGGAAAGAGTGAATGTGGACGAAATATGGAATTTTTTAGTAAAAGGGCGTTCCACATCCTTTAGCCTCTGAAATAAGGGCGAGCCAATACCTTAGACACAAACCCAAATGTTGATTTCTAATGAGAATTTATGATAAGGGTGTGCCACACCCTTATCACACCACACAAAGGCATGGCACGCCCTTGCTTCCAAAATGAGCTTTTGGCTTCCATATATAAATAGGACACTTGGGAGTTATTGCAGACATCTTGGATGACTTTTAGGTCTGTAAATACAATTTAGGAGGCTTATTATAGGGTTATTTATCTTTATTTTAGTTTATTTTTAGTTTTATACATGAATTCCTTTATTGTAATTCGTTGTAAAATCTTGACTAGCTAAACACCCTCATCTAGGGTTGAGGCCAAGAACAAGATTACTTATGCTTTCAATTGAGTTTGTTTAAGCTAATTATCATTATTTCTTTTTCATATATGCTTGTTCTTACTATTCTACATATTTACAACCC
Source organism: Capsicum annuum (assembly GCF_002878395.1). NCBI lineage: Eukaryota > Viridiplantae > Streptophyta > Magnoliopsida > Solanales > Solanaceae > Capsicum > Capsicum annuum. The sequence continues at coordinate 19,606,889 of NC_061114.1, read as the reverse complement.
TTAAGATAAATACATATTTCTATTGTGAGCCTATAAGGAAGAATAATAAATTTGATCATGGGGAAAGTGAAGTAGGATCTTATACGTTCAAGGGATGAAAGGTTAGATTTGATTTTAGATATGAATACAACTAATTTTTCATATTTGGTTCATATACAAGACACATTATTAATGTGTTTAACTTAGTTCTTGCTTCCTTGCTCAACGATGTAGTTGTGACGCTAAGTTAGATAGATAATTAGATGCTCGGAAGACCATAATTATGTTATCAACCCCGTGAATCAACAACCAAGATAGTTAACTAATCTAATGATATTGAATGGCTAAGTAGGATGGTTCTTAGTGCTTTAACCTTGTATTTATCCCTATTATTATGTCCAACATATTACATTATCGCATTGTCTATGGTTACATTTAACTTTTAAAACTCAAACTCTCTTGGTTACTCTTGCACTTGTGTTATTGATTTAGTAACTCTAGAATTAGACTATTGTTAAGAACAATTCCCTGTGGGATTGATATATGGCTTTTAAAAGACAGCTTTAATACTTGGGTTACCATACACTTACGTGTTCCCTAGGACACAACAAGTATTTGGCGTCATTACCGGGGATATAAAAATTGGAAACCGTTTAAGTTTAGTTTTGCTATTCCATTTCATAAGTGTTATTAACTTGATCTCAGCTTATGAATTTGTAGGTACAAGTTTGAAACTTAAGTAAGCTCATAAGGGAAAGGGATTTGGTTGACCCATATCCTTAACCTAAGTGACGCTTACATCAATAAGTGACGCTTACATCAATTGAAGACAGAAGCAGTAATTCTCTATCGTATACTCAAATTCATCAAGAAAAAGCTATTTCTGCACTAATGGGTAAATATACACCATCCCATATGATAGTTTGCAAAGTGGAAATCTCACTCACAACTAATATTTCCTTCATCATCTGTAACTCAGAACCTGGAGGTAGATTCGAGCTTAAAAAAACATAGTATAGTTATTCCACAACAGTTGGCAATTCACAAAACTATCACATCAAGATCCATAGGTTCATTTGATGAATTTATTGGAGATTAGTAACACCTTTATACCCACTAGAGTCTCTACTAACTACATAAATCTCAATCTCTTCCCTTCTCGATTTTTGGGGGAGCGAAGAAATGGTTGAAAACAGAACCTTCAAACTCCATCACTACCTGAGATAATCTGGAAAAGAAGTTCCTCATCTAGTTCTTTCCATATGGAAAGACTTCAAGGCTACGCAGTGAGATTTTAAGTTTTAAGCTGAAGTTGGACGAGAACTTATATTATGCATGGGATAGTTTATTGAAATCAAACTAAAAAGGGGAAACATTGTTTGAGTTTGAATTGGATTTTAGGGAAGAAATCGAGTGACCCTCAGGTGTGAACCCACGATACTAATTTATGACTCATAGGTTGAACCCATAAGTCATGGATTAGACTCATAGAAATCAAACCAGAAGCTTAATATTCAAAGGCCTATCTAATTTCTACTAGCTTAGTCATGACTGGTGACTTGAATACATAAATTATGGGTTGAACTCGTAGGTTGGTTTCTCAACTCACGATTCTAGCCTATGATTCGTGTCTTGAACCTATAAGTCATGACCTGCACTCATAGGTTGGACCTGCAAATGGACTTCATTTTTCTTTCCTTTTATTTTCAGATCATTATGATGCTATTATTGATGATTCTTAATATAGGTACTAGGTCACAAAAATCTATACTGAAGTAGGGTGTACAATCAAATTAAGAGACAAGTCTCCCGAGCACAGTGGATCCAACGAGGGATATTCTATTGATAGTATGTCCTTGGATTCATGATAGATCCAGCACCAGACTTAGAGAGATACAGTAACCAATGCTGCTATTCAGCCAAGTTCTCAACCTACACTTTCATCAATATCTTAGACTAGATACCCACCCTCAGCTCATGTTATCCAGAATGTTCCTAGGATTAAGGTTGTACAGATGTCACCCCCACACTCTCCTATCCCTCTCTAGTTTGGCAAGGGAGAGGATGAGTCTAGCTGTAATACCGGTGAGAAATATTCAGTTGTCCCTAGTTAGAGGAAGGGGCGGAGTTACATTCAGTATAAAATATAAATAGACAAATACACCCCAGTTTGATAATGGTATAGAGACATTACAAGTTACCGAGTATACTTCTACTTCAGCTTTAGTATCTCAGGAGTCCACATATATCTCCGTGGTAATAATGTCTTAGACCTTTTAAAGAAGGTGTGTGGAAAACATACAGAACATCTACAACAGAGATATTTCTATTCTTTATTAGGGTAGACCTCAATGAAGTATAGTTTAGGAGCTCCATATAGGGCCACAGCCTTGGCAGGGACTCCAGACTTGAATATCACATTTGATAGATATAGGCTCAGATGGATGGACGATCCTTTAGGATCTTACAGCCCTTAGGTGGTATGGGAGTTTTATGTGTCTTACGCCATATATATTGAATTGATAACATCAGTGGGGATGAGAGCTCATAACCATCCTCCACTAGAACATACACTAGTCAAAGGGGTTAGAGTTGATTTTTTGGAGGAGACTATTAACAAATTCTTATTTGGGCTAAAGTTTGTGGGATCAACCACTACCATTGAGTTTGACTATCAACTGAGGGTAGTGAAGAGTAGAAGGATGATGAGAGATCCTTAAATAAGGGAACAAAGGAGAGTGTTAGAAAGATGGGTAGCTCGGTAAATCTCTAAGCTTAATGTTGATTCCCCTTGGGTCGAGAGGAAGGCAGAGATAAAGAAGTCGTTACAGCTCTTCATAGTAAAGTTTTAGTGGTCCAAAGTGAGTCATAGGTTGAGTACGATATCCATAGATAATGCACCCATACGAGATCGAGAAGTATTGGTAGCCAGCCTCACGGTTGGATATGACATAGACTTTGGCAGGTGGTTCCGATATGAGTATAAGGAAAGGGACTTTCATGAGATCACCTGTATATATTTCCCTTCTTGATATAGAGACTTTATGATACAGTAGGAGTAGTGTTATTACTAAAGGTTGATCATAAGGTTGAGGCAACCCGCATATAGGGTTGATTCATGATGATGCCTACCCCATTGCACTAAAGAAGGTATAACCTTTTATATTTTTTAGAGTGACCCTCTTTAAGGGGCCTTTAGAATTAGTTGAACAGGTAGATAGGATGACTATGGGTGGCAAGTTTGAGATAGGCAGCTAATTTGTAGAAACTTTAGCTACAGTAAGCAGTGAGGGGCTATAGGCACTTCATCCCTAGCTTCAGCTTCTACAGTGCAACCTCACCCACTGATTATAGGTATATGATAGAGTCACAAGATTTTTAATATCAGCTGGTGGACAGGAAAAAAAAGTTGGTTTAGCGCCAGATACGCATCAATGCCCAATTGGACAAGTTATTTGGTTAGATCCAACCTTGGGTGCGGACTACTTTAGAGGCTTCTTAGGCATGAGTGGATTTGAGGATGATGGTTTCTATAAAGTGTTTTAATAGAGAGATGCATAGGTAGATTGACATTTTTAAGGTGTGGATGAGAGAGTGACTCCATGAGGCTCAGGTGTCTGATTTATTGAGCATGCACAAGGAGGTGGCAACATTAAGATCGAAAGTCTATACATTAGCTGAGATCTACATTCTTGTCATAACTCCAATTATACTTTTCTTTACATAGTTACTATCCACATCACCACCACTCATATTTGATCTATTTTCTACAAAGGATGATGCCCAGATTATTGCAACCAAGCAAGGACGAGAGCATACCAAGCAGAGTGATAGCTCAGATGAGTTCGCATGGGACCTGAAGAGGGCTACCACAAAATCTATTATTCTGTATCAGATTAATGAGAGTGAGCACGACCAACACGAGTTAGGTGCCTCCTCTAGTTGAGCACTACCACCACCTCCTAGCAGTATACCCAATGTCCCACCTAGAGTATCACATATATGTCCCTATACCTCTATATTGTGTTTTTTCTTAGCATGCACTGGGAGAGTGAATTAACTTTTAGTTGGGGTGGGGGTGTACCAAAAACCCAAGGTTTTTGTTGTTGTGTCTTTTTTCTCAAGGGTGTGATATCATAGTAGAGCCAACATGTTAAGGTTTTTGTGTTGTGTTCATGATATATGTTATGTTTCTTGTTATTTTACTAGGTGACAAATGAGGAACCATAGTGTAGTTAGATTTTTGTGTTTTGATGTGGTTTTGAAAAATGATACCCCTCCTAAAATTTTATGATCTGTGCGAGGTGAGTATATGTTGCTTTGACCTTTGTTTCATCTTATGATTGCATTAGTATTAGGGATAGAACAATCATAACTAAACATTGTATAGATCAGATAGATATTAGTTGATGATATAACCCTATACCATGTGTGTAAGGTTTTAATTAGTTCACTTTGTGTGTTTAATCCAAACCATACTCGGTTGGTCTTGCCTAGGTTATAGGATAGTTCTTTAGGACATGATAATCTATCGTGTTTGAATAAGCCCATTCTTAGCCTAAAAGACCGACCAAATGAGAATATGTATTCTTTGATTCCTCATTTGAGCTTAAAGTGACCTATTTTCTTGTTTAACCTTTTCACCTTCCTATTTTAATTACAATGAACCTATTTTGGCCCTAATCTCTCTTGACGTTATATACCTTAACTCGGTCAAATCACCTAAGTTGAGAGAGGCTATCATAGGTATGCATAGTTGAAGATGGGCATGAAGAAGATGTTGAATAAAAGAAGAGAAAGTAGGGTTGGAAGTGGCAGAAAAGAAAAAAGAGAAAATATAAAGAAGTAATAAATGAAATGACTAAAGAAAACCTCACCCAATCTTAAAAATAAATAAAGGATAAAAGGGGGAATAAAGGAAGCATTGTTAAGTAGTGGAGCCAAAAATATAAGTGTAGTGTCAAGGAGGGTGGGCCACTATTTCCCATATGCAACATACCTTCCCCCAAGCCTACATTACAAGCCGAGAAAAGTCCTATAGTGATCCAAGTCCAACTGTCCACAAAATTAGGGTATAGAAAATAAGGGCAAGCCTATGATATTTCATGGATATTGGTTGAACTTATTTATATGTGTGAGTGATTTTATGTAGTCCCTGCATTTATATGCATTCTTTATGATACTGTGGGAGTTGGGAATTCATTGATGTGAGTGTACATGGGTTGTATTATTAAATACTTATTTGTTCGATAATTTTATTTGCATACATGCTTGCTTATTTGTTGCTAATCTGATTTCATCACCTGATTCCTTGTGTGTCATGAGATACATGGATTGGTTTTGAAAGTTTTGAATAGGAGGGAAGAGAAAATTTGAGCTAAAATGAGTTGACTGTCGTAGGTGCCTTACGTTTCTTTTAGTTAAGCATCGTGCTTGTTGGTTATATGTTAGTTGCCTGAGGATATGCAAATGTTCGACATTGATGGTGTTGGCGTGTCAAGGTTGCGTGGAACTTTCGATGCTTAAAACAAGGAAATTGTGCATGAACTTAGGTATTCTTATTATATATGATGTGTGTTTGTGTTGATTTTTGCAGAAAAATAGGGTTTAAAGCAAAGACTAAGGAAAAAGGATGACGAAGTGCTGAAAAAGATACTCAATAGTCTACCTATGATTAGCAGATACAACCTACTAATTGTGAGTAGCAGTAGTAGGTTGAGCTCTGAAGCCTGCAAGTTGATTCTAATTTCTACTAGTCAACCTATGATTGGTAGGAACTACCTACCAATTAGGAGTTGATTAGTGAGTCGATATTCTCATTTCTACTAGTCAACCTATGATCGGTAGATACTACCTACTAATCGTGAGTTGATAGTGAGTTTAGTTTCTGAAAGATTTAACTTTACTTTGATTTCCACTAGTCAACCTATGATTGGTAGGTTGTACCTACTACTCAACCTATCAATCATGAGTTGAGGCCAACGCAACTTTTCAACACTGTTTACGATAGGTTTTATTTTATATCTATAAATAATTCTATTGGTTTTCATGATTAGTTTGGATTTTTTTTACAATCGTTTACGCACTTTGCACACTTTGACACTATTTAGATACATTATTGATCTTGGAATTATCATTCTTGGGTTTTAGGGTTTGCCATTAATTTGAGATTATAGGTTTTCATTATTATTCTTCATAAGTTCACTATTATGCTTTGGGTTTTCATTCTTATTCTTCGTATGTTCATTATTATTCCTTCATATATGAAATATATGTTTTGCTCTTGCAACCATGAGTAGCTAAACCCTATAACTAGGGTTATGGGAATTCTAATGGAGTAATGAAGTAGGCTAATCGCAAAGTCATTCGTTCTTGCATGTATGAGGATTTCCTTTGGTTTGATTTGTTTCTTAAACATTGCAAATGTTAGGAACTTACTCATATTTGATAATTGCTTAAGATAGTGGTATAGATTAGGAAAAGGAGAACACAATAGTAATTTGAAGCTATCAAGCTTTATTTCATTAACTTGAGACCGAAGGGAGATAGTTAATCTGAGATCATAAAACAAGGGTTAGTAATGCTATGCTCTGAGACTAAAAGGAGGCACTACAATATTTTTGTTCTAAGGCTACATTAAATCTAGACAACACACATTAAATCTAGACAACACTTCTAAAGTGTTGACTAAAATACTTTTGGGCACACTTTTAAAATGCAGCCTTAGTTTTTAACTTTAAGCCACAATAATTTTGACAACGCTTGTAAAGCGTGCTCCCTCTTTAATGATATATGCTACAATTCATAAGTGTTTTCATATCATTATATAATTGGCAACAAATTTTATAAATATGGTTACACTTTTAAAACATGCTATTTTTATTATTTTAAAATAACAATTTATAAGTATTGTCTTATAAATTTTTATAAAATTTTCATCAAATAGAATATTCCTTCTAATATTTTTAACACTAAAATATTATATTTCCTTCAATTTCTAATTACCCAAAAAATAAATCATAAAATATAATAAATATTGCACAACTAGGATTTACCCTCATCTGTGAATTACAGAAATTAGGGAATTGAAGCATTAGAGAAATCTCATATACTTTTATCACTGAGACTTTTATCACTGAAAACATATTACACATTTATTCTACTATCTTCTACCATAGAAGTGGGAGTTATAATGGTGGGATCGACATGTGTGTTTTATGTCAAAGTTCAATTTATATAGTGTAGTTTAGTCATTGTAGTTAATTATCTTCCTATATTCACCCCACGTGGTTTTGGTTGCCAACAACTGTTATTGGTGGCTTTCATGCCAAATCCCTATACATGTTCATCCTTTCTCTTTACCATTTTTTTATTAAAAAAATTCAAGGTCTTTCCTCATTTTTGTTGTTCTTGAAGTGTTCCTTCAATCTCCAGGTATTTTTGCTTGGTCTTTTCTGTTCGCCTCCAATATTGTTCAGATTTTCTGTTGTTCAAGTTTTATTTTCTCATCCATGTTGTTTTCCTCACAGTATGTGTTTATATATATATGTTGAATTTAAAATTTGATATATATAAATTGATGCTTAATTCTTTTGAATTGCGGATAACTTGGGTAACTTAAATGGTAACATAAATAGATCTATTATAACTCTAATGGATCTATTTTTGTTTGTGTGTGGATATTTCTTAACTTCTCTAAACATTTTTATTTTTAGTTTACTTATTTTAATTTTATTAATGTTCATATCTTGGGGGTGATTGGATGGTATTTGATTAAATGCTTTACTGTAATATTCTTTAGTTTTTTCTCTTAGTCTTTGTAATTCTTGTATATTATTTTGGAGGCATTCTAAATATTCTATATCTTTTGTCCTAAAATATTCAATTAAATTCTCTTTCATAAATATTTCTGTTAATCTTATCTCTTCCATATCTTGTCTCCAGTATTTTGAATACTCATAGTCTATCATTTTATCCTAAAGTAGTTGTGATACTGCAAATTTCTTTGTAATAATTTATTCTAATTGTACTATATCTGATATTAAATTCTAGGTTATCTATTTCGTTAATTATCCTGTCTTTTTCGTCTATGAATAATTCCATATTTAAATCATATTCTAAACTAACTTTTAATTCTAGTTGTTTTATGATTTTATTTATCCAAATTAATCTTTCTTTTAATTGTTCTCTTCCTTTTCTAAGTTGGTTTCTATAATTAATTTCTTCATATAGTCAACTTTGTTTTTCTCTAACTCTCTGAATATATTTTAGCATTTTTAATCTGTATAATATCCATCTGAATAATAACTGTCTGAATTATTTCTACCATAGAAATCTATATTTTCTAATTCATCTTCTATCCAATTAGTACCTAGTAACTCATCTTCATAATCAAATATTTTTCCTATATTATTTTCTTTATGTCTTCTAATTCTAAGTTTTTTATGATATATAAAACTAGTATCTTAGTTTCATCATATATATATCTTGTCATATTATCCATATTATGCTTAGGTTTCTACAAATAACTTGGATAACTTGGAATTGGATTCTAGTAATTAATTGCTTTATCATAGTATTTATTAGTTATTTGTTTTAATCTTAATAATTCCTCTATATTTTCATTAAGGAATTCTATATATTTTATATCTTTAGTTCTCATATATTCTTCTAAATTTGTTTTCATTAGTCTTTCTATTAATTGTATATTTTTCATATCTATTTTCTAATTTTCTAAATATACGTAATTTATCATGGTCGATGTGTAGGTTTGGTATGTAAGTATTTGTAAGAGTAGGTAGGTAGGTGTGGTATGTAATTTATTCTAGTCATAAAATATTTATCAAATATTTTTTTCAATATGATTTTTCTTATATCTACAATTTCTATATCCTTAAGTATATACGAAGCAAGTATTTTGAATTTATCTACCATTTCGTCAGATAAATAAGTATTCATTTTTCATATGATGCTTTTTCAAAATATTCTCTTCAATCATACACATAACAAAATATGATCATTTTAGATTACTATATACTAGATTATTCTTAAATAACATGTTCTTCGGTCACTATTAGCATGGTAATCTGGATACTTTTTCCTTAAACAGTGTCTCTACTCTGGCTACTCCCCTATCACGGCTTTCTTGCTTCACCGGTTTCACCTTTAGGATGGCATAGTTCTTACGAATTTTTCTACTTTTTCCTCTTCGCTAATAAACTTCTTAACATGTTATTTTTGGAATAATTCTACTATAAAGTAACTAACATGAACTTATTTTATCATATTATGATTGTCAGGAATTTATGAATTTAGCTATTCATAATCATAAATATAAATACCTGTTCTGGTAAATCTGATAATTCTAGATTTTTCATAGTTGTCTGACTCATAGTTTTTCCTTAGAAATATACCTGTTTTTTATTAAATAATTCAAAAGTTTTTTTTTGTGTACAAGAGAGGATTTTTTCTTCAACTCATGAAGGCTTGCCCTTCATCTGAGCAGATGCTCCTCTATTTATAATCTAAAAAAGATAAAGAAAATGTGTATCCTATTTACATCTTTACATCTGTCCTAATATAACTCTACAAAAACTACTTTACAAAAAGTAGAAATCAAAAAGCCTTAAAGGCTGCTTAAGACTAATAATGATAGGTGCGAAAAAGTCAAGTGTAATAATGGCACTCTAATAATGCTATACATTTTACGTAAAATAAGTTAAGAAATAATAACTATTCTGCCATATGTTGCTTTCCAACTTTTATTAACTTGTCTCCTTTGTCTTTTATTTCTCTATTATTGATCCGTTGTTATTTTCTTCTTGTCGTATCTGCTGCTTTTTTATCTTCTTGCTATTGTAGCATCACATCTGGAATAAAGTTGTGTCTTCCACTACATCTGCTGCCTATGTGGTCATCGTATCTTTGGCCAACCTATTTACAGAATTGATCCATAGCTTCTTCTGAAATAATTTCTTTCGTAATAGATCTTCTGACTGGTAACTCTTCTGGTTTTAGGATCATTATGATCCATTTTCTTATCTCTTCTCTGTCATTTTCTCTAATATTTTTACAAGTAGAGTAAACCAATAATTGATTTCTGTTATAGTAAATCCAAACTGGATTTTGATTTATATAATTATTTGCTAACTCAGTCAATATACTGCTAAGTCCAATAACTCTCTTGTTTCGGTAGAAGTCTGGTATCTGATTTTTGGTTATCTCTTCTTGTTCGCATATTTCTTCAGGGATAATATAGTTCCATTTCATTCCTATCTTGACAACAGTAATTGTCTGTTTTATTTCATCAAACAATATTTCTGTTGGTGCTGAGTAGAAATGAACATAGAATAACTATCCCTTCGTAATCCTTTTGTAATCCATAAATTTTTTGTGAATATCTGAAATTCTTGTTAACTCTTCTTCAGTAATTGTGTAAATTGTAGATAATAGTCCATAATAGTAACATGAAGAAATTAAGTTTGCACTGGTGTCAGGCAAAGCAATAAGTTTGTTATAGTTCTGACATTTTTGTGTAATATATCCTTGGTTTTGTTTTGCTAAATCTCTATTCTGGACAGGTTTTGTAGTTAACAATTTTTGTAAGGTATAAATATTATCAATATATGTATAAGTGATATAGTTATAAGTTTGCTTTTGTTGATTGAGTGATTCGGAATATGTTTGTATCTGGGGAGGTATAGATGACTCTGATTTTTGTATATTTGGTGTATATGGTTTTGAGAATATCTGGTTTAGGTTAAAATTCTTTTTCTTTGGTGGTTCAGTTTTATTTTGAGTGACTATATTCTTTCCCTTGGATACATCACTTGCGCCTGCAACTGTAACTGTAATTTCGTTAGTAATATGAGTTTTTACGCGTTTCTCATCGTCACCTTCTAGGTCTAGTTTTTTAATGTGCTCTTTCCTGCACAGTATCTTTGCTAATAGCTTCTTGTTTTTTATAGTGCTCAACCTACACTTTTACATTTGTAACTTTAGTAGTTAATGTGATAACTCGTTCTTGTAATAACTGCACTTGTTCAAACACTTGTAATATTAAGTCTGTTTGGGTATCTTTGTCTTGATATGTAATATGCAATAACATTCTTGTCGGTCTTGATTACTTCAATCGTAAATGTAAAATTTAATATATTCAATACCAATCTTCAAATTTTCTTCATCGTAACTGAGTTTTGTATTTTTCTTGTTAACCGCCATCGAACCTGGGTATTATCTATTCTCACAATAAATTTGTTATATACAATATATAGAGGGCGTGGGATTCACTGTCTTTTATGATGCTTCAGGTGTTGGGTTAGGTATTGTGTTGATGTAGGAAGGTAAGATAATAGTGTATGTTACTTGTCATTTGAAGCCCTATGAGAGGAATTATCCTAACCATGATCTCGAGTTGTGTGCGGTTGTTTTTGCTTTGAAGTTATGGAGGCATTATTTGTATGTAGTTCGTTGTGAGATTTTCTCGAATCATCATAGCCTTCGGTACTTCTTCACACCTAGTGAGATCATAATATAAAGAAACATCGTTGGCTTGAGTTACTTAAGGATTATGACCTGACTATTTATCTATCATCCGAGAAAGGCTAATGTGGTTGTGGATGCCTTGAGCCAAAAGTTGACTAGCATGGCTAGCTTGGCACATCTTTTGACCCAGGAGAGACCTTTGGCATTAGAGGTTCAGTAGTTAGATAACCAAATGGTTAGGCTTTATATTTTGATACCTAGGCATATTTTGGCATTCTTGGAGGCTAGGTCTTCTTTGATAGAGTAGATCGAGCTCATCAGTGCGACGATGTGGGATTGAGATTGATTTGGGATAAGGTGTTGAGTGGTGAGGCTAAGGACGCCTCACTTTATTAAGATGGAGTTTTAAGGATTAGAGGTCGAGTTTGTGTGCTGAGACTGGGTGATTGTATTAGATTGATTTTAGAGGAGGCCCATTTTTTAGGTATTCTATCTATTGGGAGCGACTAAAATATGTTGTGATCATCATTATTGGTGGGGTGGTATGAGGAACTATGTAGCAAAGTTTGTAGCTCATTGTCTTTATTGTTAGTAGGTGAAGGCTGAGCATATGAGACCTGGTGGATTACTTTATAGATTACCTATTCCTGAGTGGAAGTGGGAATGGATCACTATGGACTTTGTGACTGGTTTACCTCGCACTTTTTCTAGTTTTAATCATGTTTGGGTCATCATGGATTGATTGATCAAGCCTACTCTTTTTATTTTGATTTAGGTTTCTTTCAGTTCTAAGAGGTTGTCCTGTATCTATATTCATGAGATTGTGCATCTTTATTGTGTGCCAGTATCTATCATCTCAGATTGTGGTTCAGTGTTCACATCTTATTTTTTGAAGACTTTTTATGATAAGCTTGTCACTCGAGTTGATCTTAGCATAATATTTCACCCTCAGACTGATATCTAATTAGAGCGGACTATCCAGGTGTTAAAGGATATGCTCTGTGCTTGTGTGATAGATTTTGGTGGCCAGTGGGAGCAATATTTAGCATTAACTGAATTTGTATATAATAACAACTATCATTTTAGTGTCGATATGGCTCCTTTTGAGGCATTGTATGGTAGGGTTATCGCTCGCCAGTGGGTTGGTTTGAGGGTTTTAAAGTTAGGCCTCGAGGTATGGACTTACTTCATGAGTATTTGGATTGAGTTTGAATCATTATAGATAGGCTCCAAGCAGCTCAGAGTAGGTAGAAGTGCTATACAAATCGTAGACTTCATATCTTGAGATTTGGTGTTGGTGACCATATTTTCCTTCAAGTTTCACCCATGAATGGTGTGATGAGGTTTGGGAGGAGGGGTAAGCTTATCCCCATGTATATTAGTCCATTTGAGAATTTTTGAACCATTGGTGATATGGCGTAAGAGTTGTCCTTATCACTAGATTTATCAGTTTTCATCTAGTTTTTTATGTTACTATATTTTGCCGTTTCATTCCTGATGAGTCTTATGTCATTCGTTGGGAGTTGGTTCAATTAGATGACCAGTTATCTTTCATTAAGGAGCCAGTGTCCATTTTGTCTAGGGATTTTAGACGGTTGAACTCTAGATTTATCCCTGTGGTTAAGGTTCAGTAGCGACATCGACCTATAGATAAGGCTACTTAGGAGGTCAGTCTGATATACGTAGTTCTTATCCCCAGCTCTTTGTTGATTAAGGTACTTATTTGCCTTAGTTTGAGGATGAACTAAATTTTTAGCGATGGATGAGGTAACGACCTGAATTTTTGATGTTAGATGTGAAAAATGTGTTTTTTCTGATTTGACTATTCTATCCCTCCACGTAGTTGCATTGTTATATTTATAGGGTGTGGGGGTGATTGACACGACTTTTGATGCATTTTGGTGCCATTTATGTAATAGAAGGCTTTGAGAGCCTATAGTGGACTTAAGTCGTTATCTTTGATCCATACGACAGATGGCAAAATAGACTACGCCAGTGAATCCAGAACATCAATTTCTAGGTGGTAACATGTTTGGTGTGGTTTTACAGCTTTTAAATCTTATTTTGACCCTCGGTTCGGAAAGTTGTGATTTTGGATTTCAGGGTCAACTTTGTGAAAATGACATCTTTTTAAAAATATGGTATTGTCATTGAGTTTGGAGAGTCGAATTTGACATGGTAGCATACTTCGCCTGCATTCACGGGATTTCGGATGAATCCCAATAGGGCCCGTGGAGACTTGAAATGCACCAAGTCCACAGTTGTTGCACCCCTCAGCTGGTGCACCTGCGATTGCAACACTTCTATTTTGATCATGATAGGGCATGTAGGCTAGGTAATGTGATCTCAATACCTTGTCAGCCATCGGGATACAGCCAAGTCAGGTCCTGCGATCGTGACCCAAGGTCCGCGATCGCGAGTGCCAGGTATAAATACCTGGTTTTTGCTATTTTCACCAATTCTTTGACATAGAGCTTAGGGTTTTATTGTTTTGAGAAATTTTCTCCATTTGTAAGCTTGGGTAAGTTTTGAGCCCCGGTCTATCGAAAATAGCCTTGCTACTTTCCCGAGAGTAGTGGTACGGACTGCGTACATCTTACCCTCCCCAGACCTCACTATGTGGGAATACACTGGGTTTATTGTTGTTGTTGTTGTTGTTGTAAGCTTGGGTAAGCTCTATTACACTCATTTCAACTAATTTCTTCCATCTTTAACATTAGAATCTTCTTTTATTTTGAATTTGAAAGTGGAAATTGGGGATTTTGGCCCCGAAGACCCAAAATTATATTTCTTTGAACTAAGACCCAAATTCAATACCTTTTTACTTAAATAATGTTCATAATCCTATAATTACTAGGTTTCCTCAATTTTACCTTCATAATAACCCCGATTACTGATTTTAAAATAGATTTCGAAGGTTTTACCCAATAGAGGTCTAAAGTAAGTTTTCTTTAATTTGGACCTCACTTTCAACTTATTTTTGCTTAATTTTTCACCTGTAGACTCCTAAAAATATGGAAAATATGTTTTTGAAATAAAGTTACGATTTTGCATTTTCTTTTTCCAAACCCATTTTAGGGTTCGTTTTGATTTCGAATCAAAAATAGGCAATATGGATATCGTTGGCTTTATTTTAATATGTAGATTCTATATTTCTTTATTTTAGTTGATGTGGGGGTTGTTTATGAGAAATAAGGCTTGGGATTGAGGACTTTGGTTGTAGTTTTCAGCCTTTGAGGTAGGTTATGAGTTTATTCTTTCAAACTGGGCTGGGTAAGAACTAATCATCAGTTTGTCTATCTTAATGTGTTGAGCCCATGTTGGGGCCTATATGTGATGGTTTGGAAACTTTATGTGTTATGTGTGACTGTGTGGGGTCCTATGTGATAGTGATAACCTGGAATATTTGATGATAATTGTATCCTGTGTGATGAAATAGCCTATTGTGGTACCATTTGTGTATTGTGATATATTCATACTCTATTGGCATATGAAACATGTGGAAATTCATGGATTTTCAAAAATAATGAGTGGATATTGGCTCACGTGGTTGTGAAAATATATCATTGTGGTTGGTGTTGGAAATACTCATTGTGATTGGTTGTGAGCACTACATCCTCATAGCGTACTCATTCTTAAAACAATGGTAACACTTTGGAAACACCTGATAAACACTGACAGTACATTTTTATGACAGAAAATTCGACATCTTATAAAACCCTCCCCTAGGGATGTGTCGGGGGGATATAAGATATGAATTGTATACGGATTGACGAAACCCTTATGGGTTGTATGTCGGGAAACTTTAGCTCCGTTGGTATATATGGAGATTGTACGATGGCCTCGGAGGTTGTGTGGCAAGCTCGTGCATTATCTTCATCATTCTTATTGAATTTACTTCATTATGCTTGTGATGTGATTGTATTTCTATTTTGACTTGTTACTTATCTAATTGTTCTATCTTCTTCTACTTGTACTTTATGATCTTGTGTGTATATATTGTCATTCCTTGTTCTACTTGTATTCGTTATATTGTCTACTTGTGATCCTTTCTGGTTTGTCGTAATATATGTGATATTATAGAACTATTAGTGCTAGCAATGTGGGCTACTATTGTGGGGCATTTTCTAATTGCAGGTGACGTGCCCTAAGTGTGTATTTTGTATGCTTTTTTTTCTACTTTGCTCGGTTAGCCTATTATACCTACTGACTACAAGTGGACCGTACTCACTTCTACTGTACCCTTTCGGTGCTGATTTAGGTTTGGGTGCGCCCCACATTGCTTGATTCAGGTGGTATTTGGAAATTTCAAGGTAGTGGGTGATTTTCAGGCATCCGAATGTCTTCTACTACCTTTTTTCACAAACAATCTCTTTATCTTCATTTCAAAGACAAATTTTCTATTGTATTTGGACATACTATATATTTCATTTAGATTCGAGTTGTATTAGAAATATTTCTTACACTGTTGAAATCAGGTTTTAGAGTTTTGGCTTTATTGGTGGTTATATTTCTTTCCGCACTGATTATACTTGTATGGTTCAGCTTTGTTCTAGAAGCCTTACCTTGGGGTTATTATTGTTTTTCCCCCTTGTGTGTCAGCTTGGGTGACAGGCTTACTTTTCAAGGTTCGCCGTAATAAGTTCCATCATGACCCTTGGATTTTGGGTCGTGACACTAAAACAGTGGGGGTCCTTGATAAATTCGTGGCATGCCAGGTGCTTTCTGCGATGACTGCGCGATAAGGGTATGGCACGCCCTTGTGAAATAATCGCCCAAATATTTTTAAATTAGGAAAAGAGTTTTTTGGTCCTTAACCCCACTAATCGACTTTAAAACACTTTTAATCCTTTTTATCCATCAGTTTTCAACTATTTCTCATTGTTCTTCTCCTTTTTAACTCCCAAGAGACACAAACCAAGGGTTTCTCAAGGATTCAGCTCTCCAAACTTCAAACTCTAATGTCTCTCCAAATTCTTCGGCCATACAGGCATGTTGGACACTCCCTCTTTTAATTATTATATTATTGCATCAATTTACATGATTTTTTTGTGTTCTTGAATGCTTGACTAAACTTGGGATGAGAGTTTTTGGTGGTTATTCAATTGCATTGATTTCCCCTTATTATATAGGTTATTCATGGTTTGGATGGAGAATTGCAAACTAAATTTGTGTCCCATGGTAATGGTGGAATTTGACAATATGGTTTTCATAATGTTTAAGAATTTTACATGATAATCATGACACGAACCTCAACCCCCATCGTAAGTTTGGCATTGAACAAGAAATCTACATAAATTAACTCATCTTTTGGAATATTGCATTCCATTAAATGGTAAAATTATAAAGAGGTTTTGGAATTCCCTTGGAGCTATGGTTTTGGATTTTAAACTAGAATTTGGAGTCTAATTGGTTAAATGGTTAAGGTTTGGCATAATTGGAATAGCTTGCAAGTTTATTGGTACGACGATACCAATTCAGAGATGCCTTAATAAAAAAATTCATGGCTGGTGTTTTGTGTTAAATTTTTTTACTTGATCTTAAAGTGAATTGTGTAGCTCACTGATAAGGTGTAGTCTCAGGTGACCAACATTGAAAACCACGTTAGCCGATGTTAGGGGTCTTTACCACTCTGTCTAGTTTACACAATATAATTTTTTGACTACTGTCGCCTTGGCCTATTTAGCCAATTCCTCGATACATGTAGCTAACATGGACTGGGGACCTTCCGGCAGGGGGAGCAGAACCCATATAGCCCCTAGGTGCCTGAATGTCGGTATGAGCTACATAGTTCAAGATTAATGTTTTAAAGGTCATGCCTCATGTCCCTTGCCCCTATACCAACATCCTATTATATAAATATATATATATATATATATATATATATATATATATATATATATATCTTTTTGCCCTTCATTAAAAGACACTTCTTTAGACAAAATCATCATTTACTATTTTTTTTATTATATTTAAGAAAATAAAAAAAATTCATTATTTTTTACAAACTAGATATGTAATAGGAGTTCTAACAAATATTGTCTTATTTTCGGCAAAACAAAAACTATTTTTGATAATGAAAGAATTATGCATAGAGTAGGAGTCCATAGATATTGCCTTTTTTGGCCAAAACAACACGTAATTTTGCAAAGCTAAAAAATTCCTTTTTTATTTGGAAAATAAAAACTTTCATTTGTATTTTTGGTAAAATATTTTTAACTTGCAGAATAAAAATTGAGGTAAGAGTCCTTTTTATTTTATTATAGGAGTCTTTTTTGTCTTTCACAATTAATAGTGTCACGATCCAAAAACGAGGGTCATGATAGCACTTGTCGCGACATACCATGACAAGTAAGTCTATCACCCAAACTGATACAAAAAGAGAAAAAGACAAAAATATCCCAAGGTAAGACTTCTAGAATAAAGCCGAACCATATAAGTAATCATAGTAATGCGGAAAGAACTTATCAAAAATATCAATCATGCCCAAAATCAAGTGTCAATAGTGTAAGAACTACTAACACGATCCAAGAGTCAAATACATCAAAAAAAATAACCACAAAGGAATAATAACTGTGTCTGGATAATAATAAAGACTTAACTACTATAAAAAGATAGAGGTGCACTTCGAACGCATGAATGTCCAACCGCTACCTTGGAAACTCCAACAATCGCGTGAGTCAATCAAGCTGAGGCGCACTCGAGCTAGGACCTATACCAAAAGGGCACAGTAGGCATGAGAACGGTCCACTTGTACTCAATAGGTATCATAGGCTGATCAAGCAACGTAGTAAATAAAGCATACAAAATATACACTAAGGGCACGTCACCTGCAATCAGAAAATGTCCCACAACAGTAGCCCACACCATTTGCACTAATAGTTCTAATGTATCTCCCATATATTACAACAACACACCAACATATAGAACACAAGTATACATTATGTCACATATAAATAGAACAACAGAGAACATGTAGATACAAGATCATCAAATACAAGTAAAGAAAGGTAAGTCAAATACATAGTTGACTAGTCAATAAGGAAATATAGCACAACATAAATACAATAAAGTAAGTGCAATGTATATGATGATGAGAAGGAGGATGAGGATGATGATGCACGAGGTCATCGCGCAACCTCCGAAATCATCGCACAATCCCCGTATACACCTACAGAGCTAAAGCTTCCCGACGTAAGACCCATGGGGGTTCGTCGACCCGTGTACAATCCACATATATCATATCTCCTTTCCAACACATCCCTCGAAAAGGGTTTTATAAGGTGTTACAATATCTTTTAAAAAGATGTTGTCAGTGTTTCTCAGATGTTTTCACCGTGGTATCAATGTTTCATGAATGAGTATGACATGAAGATATAATGCTCACAACCAATCACAATGAGTATTTCCACAACCAACCACATGATATATTTTCACAACCAACCACATGATCTATTTTCAGGATCAACCTCAATGATACATTTCCACAACCACGTAAGATAATATCCACTCATTATTTTCGTTTCATCCATGAATTTTCACATGTCTCATATGCCAATAAAGAATGAATATAATCACAATACACCAATGGTACCACATTAAGAATTTTAACAACACAATACAATTATTCAAAGGTATTCAGGACTATCAATATCACATAGGACCCCACACGGTCACACATATCACACAATATCTCAATTTCGATAATTACATCACATATAAGCCCCCACACGGGCACAACACATAGATATCTATTTTTGATTATTAGTTCCCACCCTTAACATGTATTTTGTACTATCATTTACTACCCAGCCCAGTCTGAAAGAGTTAAGTCATAACCTACCTCAAAAGCAGAAATCGGTCAGCTACACTTGAACCCGCGACCTTACTTTTTACGAACAATCCTGAACTCTACTAAGAATATCAAATATCAAATCTATGCATCAATACAAAACCAATGACACCCATATTGACTACTTTTAGTTCGGGGTCAAAACGAATTTCCAAAAAAGAAGGGAAAAATCAGAACTTTACTTCAAAAATATGTTCTCCATAATTTTAGAAATCTATAGCTGAAAATCCAAGTTAAATTGAGTCAAAAACGGGTTCAAATCGAAGAAAAACCATTTTTGAGCTTTATTAGGTAAAATCTTTGAAAAAGGTATTAATCTAGCTTCCCAATCTCTCATAAACTTTACTTTTAAGCTCCCACACTATTTTAGAGTTTGACTCCCAAAAGCCAAGATGAAAAGGAGCAAAATGGGCCAAAAAGGGCGAAAATATGCTATTTATTATAGATTTTCTGCAATAGCAATTTTTTGTTGGTTTATCGGACTTCGGCGAGGTACTCGAAATTCGTTCAGAGTCCGATACATACAAACGAACTATGCAACCATACTAAATTCAATGTTTTGGATGCGATAGATATATTAGATTTTCAAAAAACTCATTTTCACAAAGTTGATCCCCGAAATCTGAAATCACAATTTTCTAAATCAAAGGTCAAAATTAGATTTAAATTCCATAAAATCATACCAAATATGCTAACATCATAAATTCGATATTCTGGATCTACTGACAAAGTCGTATTTTCCATCTGAGGTTGTTTCGACCAAATGTGGGTCCCACACTCATATTTTTAATTTTCCAACTTTTCGATCAAAAGGTCGAAATGAGCTCGGGTGCACCGGGACCCGAACCAAGGATCTACCTAGCCTAAAATCGATATTCCGAAACTGCTGGTGTAGTCCGTTTGGCCATCCATTGCACAGATTAAAAGATATCTACATAAGTCCAAAATAACGCTCTCGAAGCCATCAAAACCACAATATTACATAAATGATACCAAAATGCATCAAAAATTATGTCAATTACTTCCACACCCTAGAAGAACCATAATGCAACTATGGAGAGGGGTAAAACTGTCAAATCACACAAAATCACAAATTTCACATATTGCATTAAATTTTTAAGTCGTTACAAATAGTATCCTAATACAAATCACATAGAAGTCTAAAGTCAAATTCTTTTTTGGTTTATGAATACTTATTTTATAAAAGTATTTGCTTTGTGTGGTGATTAAATTATGTGAATAAAATGTATGTAGAAATAGTTGTTTTTTCATCTTAATATTTTTGTTTCTTTGGTTCAATTTTTGTGTGACTCGCTTTATCGTTATATTGTCAATTGTGTATTTGGATTGATAATAAATCATCATTAATTTCTCATAAATTTGACTTCAAATTGATGAGTAACTTAGATTATTTAACAACAAAAAATGGTTTGCTCTGTTTGAGTGATTGTCATCAATTATATTATATTGTGTTCTTACTTAAAATACAATATTTGTTTTGATTGTTATTTAAATTTTATTTTATGGTATCTGTCATTGCACTGAATCATTAGACCATTTTAGATTCATTACGAGATTTTTGAGTAGAAAAAATAAATGTACTTAATAAATTAATGTCTCCATTCATATTAAAAGTATACAAATCGTCTAAATTTACTTTAACCTTAATTTCTCTTCTAGCTTGACTTTTAGAAGTGTTAGTAGTTGTAGTTCTTTTTGTTCAAAAAAACTTGATAAGTTTATAATATTTTCGTTAAGTTATTTAGGCAAGATATTAAGACCTTGAAATTTGAATGTTAGAAGGTATTGATGTTAATATTAGTTTTAATATATAGGAACTTAAAGTTGAAATAGAAAGTTCTCAATTTATTTCTAAGTATTGTGACATAAATTTTATTGTCTTCATTACGAGATTTTTAAATGAAAAAATAGACATAATTAATGAATTAATGTCTAAAACTTTCAGATTAAAAGAAAACAAATGAAACTAAAATCATCATTTAAATTTATTTTAACCTCAATTTCTCTTCTACCTTGCCTTTTAGAAGAATTAAAAGTAGTTGTTCTTTTCATAAAAAAAGTTGATAAGTTATAGTAATATTTTTCTTAATTGATTTAGGTGAATTATTAAAATCTTGAAATTTGAATTTTAAAAGGTATTTTAATGTTAATATTAGTTTTTATATTTGAACCTAAATACTGAATAGGAACTTTAAAGCTAAAATAACAAATTCTCAATTTATATCGAAGTTCTAAGCAATAAGTCGTCTATAATTTCTAAAGAGAGATGTGTAATTAAACTTCAAAAAATTAAACTATTTTAGGAACTTGATGTTTTTTGTTGGTTTTTATTTTGTAACTCAAATATATTAACGTGAGACACACGTGCAAAGCACGTATACTAAACTAGTGTGTGTGTGTGTGTACATATATATATATATATATATATATATATATATATATAATATTGTTGTACATGTGGTTTATGACTGATTTTTTATAATTGCACAAGTTTTATCCCTTTCCTTGGGTTTTATATCAGTACTTACCGTAATCTCCATCCCCAGATGCTACATCATTTCATGATGTAGGTTTTGAGAGTTTTTCTTATGACCCGATTCACTGTTAAGTGGTTTGATATTCTAGTTGGTCCGTCATGAAGTGGTGAGCCCTTCATCCTTTGGAAGCCCTGATTTCTCTTTGTTTTCATTTACTATTCCAATACCTTTGGATTTCTTTTGGCATAGTCGCGGTTATGTCCTGACTTGATTGGTATTCTTTGGTTAGAGGCTTTGTGGACAGTATTGGCATATTGTCATGATCCAAAACTACCCCCTAGTCATAACATGGTGCTTAGAACCACAAATGCTCCCAAGCTAACCTAAGTACTGGCATACTGCTTAAGCAACTGATTTATAATGTAAATAAAAGCTAAATTTTCTGGGCGGAAACATAATCATGAGAAAATCTGAATGAATGTAATACTGATAAAGTTTACAACATGATAAAACTTAGGAAAGAACTTAAATTACATATCATGACTCTAACTGAATATCTATGAAGACTTTACTATACTGAATGTAGGTGGGGACATGACTCCAAGTACCACAAATCAATACATAAGAATGATAACAATACATTACGTGAACTACAACTGATTCGAGTTGCTAAAATAAGAGAACTCATCACCTGATGGCTGAAACTAAGAACTGCTTGAACCTGGTGTATGGACTACATCTAGTACCTAAATCATGAATGAATGTAGTCACAACCGCATATATATGGTTAGTACTTTGGAATGTACTGATTATATGGGGACATAAACTAAATCATGAAGATATTTAAAATGTGCTTTAAAACCTAGGATGTAAGTTATTTGCTGAAACATACATTTAAAATATGGCTATACTTGAAAACTGTAGGTCACAATGAGATTTATAAATCATGAGCCGAAAATAATTTTATAAGCTGGGAAATAGTAGAAACATAATATTGTATGTAAATCTCATGTAAAGCTGAACATGCTGTAAAACTGAACTGGGATCATGTATGGATACTGAGCATAAAAACATGAACATGTAAGAATAATGCAAGACTAAGTAAAGCATGTATTGACATGGTCTGAATACTGAATAATATGTAAAACTATCTGATTGAATTACTGGTAATCTAATTACTTGGTCAAGCAAACCTGAACTGATATAATCTGAGTACTGTCTGAAACTGTGGGAAATAACTACAAATGACATACCCAATCTGAGTTATCAGGGCCTAACCTGTAAACCTATTGGAAGGGGGTTGGTACCTTGCTAGGTGTACCAATACATGACAGACGGTGGATCCACAAGGATTATGTTCAGAAGGACAAGGGTGTCATGCCTAACTAATGGGGGACCCTTCTAATCTATGGTGGCACCGTAGGTCTGGAACTTAGGGACTGCTACTAACAACTCATGTCTAACTGACGGGGGAGATGCCATCCCAGCATTCACTCGGTGCTAAGTATTACTCCCATCTGAATGACACTGGTATTATTATTTGCTTAACATGACTTCGTACTGTACAAATAAGTGCTCAACATGAATATGATAATCTAGATCTGATAATAAAAATCATGGTTTGACTATCTTATTACTTAAAAACAAAAACAAGTAAAGACATATAGGTATCGGATGTTCACAACTCCCCAACACTAAATGATATAAAAATACGATAACAACACTTAAATCATTGGTAGGAAGTCATAATTTAAAGACCCAAAAACATAATACATTTCAGTTAATTGACAAAATACATGAATTTAGACATGGGGATGAGATAAACTTGGGAGGATAACAATTTCACATGGTTTAATTCAAAACTTGATGATTTAACATGAAATCAATGGAATATGACATAGGAAATTGAAATTCAAAACATGAAATAACTTAATTCACATGGAAACACATGTTGACATGGCTTGAATTCAAATTACTAAGAGATACATGAATTAAATTCATAATTTGCATGGATAAATTCATAAAATAGGATAAAATTCATTCTTACACCAAAAAGAGGAATTTTGGGCTGAATGGGTGGAAGGACCCCAATGATGAAAACCACACATACTTGATTATAGAAGCCTTGGATGAATTTCTTGGAATTGGGCTTGAACTTGAAGAACCCTAGTTGCTTTGGAGAAAAGGGAAAATCACTCCATTTGATTTCTCTAAGTGGAGCTACAGTTGAATCATGGATTAGGGGGATTTTGAATTGTTATTCAACCTTAAAATAGCTTAAACGACATAGCTTGGGGTTAAAAGAGTGGGAAAGACCCAAAAAAATCTTAGAAATCTTCTAGAAGTCACCTGGAAATAGTCCGGACGACTTAGGTCATGATTTGTAAGCACTGGTCATAAGCAGTGACTTAAATCATACTCAAAAACCCATTTTCAGACTTTACTTCCTAGATTATGACTCCCTCCTAGTAACTTGTAATGTGACATTACGAGTCGTAGTTTGGGCAGCATTGACAGTGCTTCAGTATTTTGGCCATAACTTTTCACCTTGATTTCATATTAAGGACAAATTAGTATAGTTGGAAAGATAATTCAATTATCTATCTGTTGGTGGGTATTGAGATAAAAAATTCTAGTAAATAAAATGTTATGCTCGTTTGAAGATGAATATAGTTATATTCTTCACAAGAACTTAATCGCTAAGGGATGTTTTCACTTGCCTATAAGCTAGAAGATATTTGAGGCCTTAATAAGAATCGAAATCACTAATAAAACTACAAAAACATGAGGCTTGATTCTTGGATCCTTTACTTGTCAAGCTACGGGTTCATATAATGGCTCGTAACGTCTAACTATGAGTCATGTGCTGGACTTGTAACCGCTGGAATGAATT
>NC_061114.1:19572660-19579183 GCF_002878395.1 Capsicum annuum | reverse complement strand
TTTGAAGTAACTTTTATAAAGGTTTCTTAATTCCTTTTCAAAATTAAGTGGCGACTCTCTTCAAAAAGTCAAAATTTCTCTGCAAAACAGAAATGGCGACTCTACTGGGGATCTAACTAGGTTCTAGCCAAATGTTTTATTTCATCTTTGATTAACTGTTTATGTGTTTATGTGTTTCGATTATGTAAAGTTTAATTATCGCATCTCATGGCATTTCCTACATCTTATAAACTGTTTAGGGTTTTGTGGATGTCCCGGCCCTTGTTGTTCAATTCCAAAATGTGTTGAAAATATGAATAGCTTATCAGCACGTGAGTCATCTGACGTTGTTTGTATTTTCAAACTCAAGTTGTCCGCTTGAGAACTAGTGTCCAAGCCCACTCTAGACACCGAGGATAGAACGAAACCAAAACCCTATTTTAGGCATGTGCCTAGGACGACAGAATATTCGAGAGGGGTATTGGGCCCATTAGAAAACCTGCCCTATGTCTATTTGACCCCAAGTCAATTACAGGAGAATCATATTTATGTGTTGAAAAAATACATGCTTGTCTAAATTTAATCCATTATCCTATGGAGGTCGGGAAAAACTTGATTTGCTTACTTTTGTAAGAAGAATTGAAGCAAGTTAAAGCAAGAAATTGATCGATTTAGGAGGTTACATCTACCGCAGAGTTTACAGACGTCACCAATATAAGAAATGGATGAAGCTTAGAAGGCGAAGGCTAATAGAAAAAGCACTCAGGAATTAGTATTTTCTATCCCCTGCGTGGGAGCTTATCTTCTTTCATTGTTATTTCCCTTTTTCCCTAAAGATTGTATCCCTCTTTTGTTAGCTTTTGTAGGCATTTATGCATTTTTTTCATGTCTATATAAGTTGGGGGGTTAATGGATTGACTTCGAGGAAGCATATATTTTCTTCAAAAATCGTTAGGCCTAAACCCTTGGCTCAAAAAGGATCACCCCAGCTAGGATACGTGTTATTATAATGTTGTTGTGTGATATAACTATTTTATGTGCTTATGTGCGTTTGTTTGGATCAAAGGCAAGTTTATCCACTATGTCCTATGGATGAATTTGGCTATGACTCAAACAACTCTATGTGGTTATTTCCTGTCAAATATTTTGCATTACTTATCATATACGGAAACTAACACATCTGCCTTTGAGTTGTTTTACTTTACAGATAATAGAAATTACTCCGTGTTGATATAAGCTAGCAGAACATCCCTAATTCACCCGATCAAAAGTGCACAAAATCCCATCCTCTGACCATCATTCAAAAATGACAAGAAATGACGAAAAGAGCGCACTGACTATCCGAGACAATTGATAGCGGAACAGAATGAGATGATTGTGGAACTTGCCAGAAAGTTAGAAATGCTTCAGAAAGAAATAAATCACATTCGGGATTTGGCTAACTTTGCCATCATAGTCAATGCACCCGCTCCAGGAGGACACGGGACTCCACTCCAAATTTCTCCCCCCAGCACCCCTACTCTTGGGAATCAGCCAAATAACGTATCGTCCGTCTTCGCTCCCCCATTTGTCCAAAATACCAATCGTGAAAATAACATAGACTTCTACCATCCACAAAATCCATCTCTAACCCCACAAAACCCATCTCTGAATCCATTCTTAAATCCTCAAAACACATCTTCAAATCAACAAAATGCATTCCCAAATCCGCAAGATTCACTCTCAAATCCACAAAATATGTTAAACCTACCTTCGAATCCCCTAAATTTATTTCCAAATCCGTAAAATCCTTCTCAGATTCTGCCAAACTACTCGCAAAGTCCACAGAACCTTCCCAATTTCCAAAATGTTCTCCCCACTTACCAACCAAATTCCCTCCATCTGCAAAATCAAGCCTTCTTTCCAAATCCCCCTCAATTCATCATATCCCCTGATATTTATGAACCCCTTTATAACCCCGAGATGGACCATTATGAGGAGAAGGAGAAGAAATAGAGGGGCCAGTATGAAAGGAATTTACTAGTCATGCAAGAAGATATCATTAGAATCAAAGACTCTCACGGGGCCAAGGACCACGACGGTTTGGGGTATGATGATTTGTGTGTTCACCCAGGAGTAGACCTACCAGAAGGATACAAGGTCCCTAAGTTTGAGATGTTTGACGGTACCGGAAATCCAATGGCCTATCTAAGAAGGTACTACGAACAACTAGTAGGGATAGGGGAAAATGAGGCGTTATCTATTAAGTCGAAGTTTGAATGGTGAAGCCTTGGAGTGGTTCATGTCTCGGAAGCTGAAAAGGTGGACTAGTTGGAAGACCTTGGCCAAGAGTTTCCTTGACCGGCTCGCATTCAACATTAAAATAGTCCCTGATCGGTATTCACTAGATCGGATTAAACAAAAGAGCGTTGAGAGTTTTCAAGATTATACATTTCGTTGGAGAAAATAATTTGCCATAGTGCAGCCCCCCATGCCCGAGGAGGAAATAGTATCCGTGTTCTCTCTCACTTAAGAAGGAGAATATTATACCAGGATGGTGTCCGCTGTCAGAGCAACCTTTACAGATTTGGTAAAAATAGGAGAATCATTAGAGGAAGGTATTTGGACAGGAAAAATTGCCAAAACCCCGATATCATCTGGAACTGCCATTTTTTCTAAGAAGAAGAAGGAAGAGGTAGCTGGGGTTTCTGCCAATTCTATTACAAAATCGAAATAGCGGTTCAACTCTAGAAATATTTTATCTTCCCCGCCATCACCTAACCTTCCGCACGCATTCTACATCCACCCCCAATAACAAACTCGACTCCCAAACATCCCACCATCATACCAAGCTCCACAGCCAAATATCTTTACCCAATACCCAGTTCCACCTCTAAATTATCACTCATTTCCAAACTACTCCCCCAAATAACTGAACAAATTTCCAAACACCTCCAAATTACCACCAAATACCCCCTCCTACAAACCTAAGCCCGTGTAACCCCCAGCGTCCAAACCACAAAAAGAAACCTCCCCGAAACTTCACCCCACTAGCTAAAAGTCGAACCCAATTGTTTGAAAGATTGAAGAATGCTGGTCATTTGCGACCAGTACAGCAAAAGCCTGTCAATCCTAGCTCCAGATTTTATCACCCTGGTCAAAATTGTGCCTATTATTCAGGGGTAGCAGGGCATAGTACCGAGGACTGTCTTATCTTGAAACACAGAATCCAAGATCTGATTGATCAAAAGGTCATCACGCTCCAGGCACCTACTCCAAATATTATTAGTAATCCACTGCCCAACCATGGGGGATCTACAGTTGACATGATTGAAATAGATGGCTAATGGGCATCTGGCAAGACCACTACCTAGGTGAACTCCGAAAAGTGCAAAAGGGTGAAAGAGAAAGAAAAGATAGAGAAAGTTGTGGCTGCCTTAAGTATCAGGGAGAAATCCCCATTTATAGTGATGACTGCACCGACTCAAGTGTACGCTCCCCCTCCAAAGAAGGAATTTATTGTGTAAACCACTGTTGCCCAGGGGATGACGCGATTAGGACGATGTTATATCCCTGAGGAATTGACCAACAAGAAAGATTCACAGAAAAGGCCAATCACTGAAGGAGAGGCTGAGGAATTTTGGAAGTGTATACAACCAAAGGATTACTCAATTGTCAAACACTTGGAGAAAATGCCAGCCCAAATCTCTGTCTTAGCACTATTATTAAGCTCGTAACACTACCGACAGGCTCTGTCGAAGGTCTTGGAGGAAGCGTATGTTCCCACAGGAATGAGTGTTGAGAACCTGGCTGCGATGATAGGGAACATTGTGGGGAACCATCGCATATCATTCAGTGATGAAGAGTTGCCGTTTGAAGGAGCAATGCACAACAAAGCCATGCATGTCACTGTTATTTGTAGAGATTATACAATTAATCAGGTATTAATAGACGACGAATCTGGTGTGAATATTTGTCCTCTCTCCACGTTGGTCTAAATGGGCTATGATCTGGGGAAGATTCATCAAAGCCACATAAATATGAGAGCATTCGATGGAGGGCAGAGAGATACCATAGGAGAGATTGATTTTCACATCCAAATAGGGCCTGTTGAGTTTAAGACTAAGTTTCATGTTATGGATATCCATCCTAGCTACAACCTACTTTTGGGAAGACTATGGATACACGGGGCAAAGGCAATTTCATCACCCCTTTATCAATTATTGAAGTTCATTTGGAAAGATCATGAAGTAGTCATCCAAGGAGAAGGAAGTCGTGCGGACCGTCCCAATGGTTATGTGCCGGTGATTGAAGATGTTCCAAAAGGTAGCAGTTTCTATACAGTGGAAATTATAAATGCTACGAAAAGAGATTTGACACCCAAAATATCAATGCTTTCTGTCTACAAAATAATTGTAACTGTGATGTTAAGAAATGGGTTTGAACCTGGTCGAGGCTTGGGCAAGAATTTATAAGGAATTACGAGCCTATTGTGATCCCATAGAGAAGCTCTAAGCACGGGTTAGGGTATCAGCCTACTCAAAAAGATAGGATTGAGGATGGGCCAGAAAAGAGTCTGTTTAGGCCCTTGCCACTCCTGTTCCAGTCATTTCCCGTACGAGAGTTGTCAGATAATGATGGTCTTGGGGATAGGATAGGAGATTTGTTTAAAGGATGCAGTACTATACCAGAAGATCTTCCAGAGTCCAGCAGGGTGAAGCAGATTGTGCCAGGGAAGGCCTTGCAGAATTGGACCTTTACTCCACTCATAACCTGTCGCCCGTCGTGGTAGATGAAAGGGAAATTAATAATAGTTTTGAAATCAGTGATGATCCGGAGAAGGCCCCGCGATCAATCTTTTATATCTCAAAACTTTATTTTCATATCTTACTACTTTCAAAAGATGGAGGCTTGTATTTGTGCAAGTCACAAGCCATGGTTTTGTAATTATTTCTCAAATTTCAATGAAAAGGCCTTTATTTATTTGGAAAACTATGTTATTTCTAAAACGTTCCTAGTCATATGTTTTGTTATTATTTTCTTATCAGCTAACTTAGTTTGTTTGTCCATTACAATAACAGTAGCTTAAAACTTGCCAATGTTGTGTCATGTCAAAGCCTGAATGAACAAAATAAAGGGAACGATGATGATTGAAAGGGCGATGATGAGGAATGGTTAGTTGAAGATATGGAGGAATTTGAGAATTGCAAAAAACCCAATCTGGAAGAAATTGAAACAGTCAACTTGGGAGATCACGATGAAATCAAAGAGACCAATATCAGTGTCCACCTGGCGGCACCACAAAGGGAAGAGCTCATCTACCTATTGCGGGAATACATCGATGTGTTTTCTTGGTCCTGTGATGATATGCCCGGGTTGAGCACCAGCATAGTGTCATATAAATTGCCGATAAATTCTGAGCTCGATCCAGTCAAGCAGAAAATGAGGAAATTCAAGCCCAATTTAATCCTAAAGATCAAGGAAGAAGTGAAAAAACAAATCCAGTCTAAGGTTGTCGAGGTCACAACATATCCGACATGGTTGGCCAACATCGTCCTTGTGCCGAAGAAGGATGGCAAGATTAGAATTTGTGTTAACTATAGAGACTTGAATAGAGACAGTCCTAAAGATAATTTCCCATTGCCCAACATCCACATTCTCATCGATAATTGTACAAAACATGAAATGCAGTCATTCGTTGATTGTTTTGTCGGCTATCATCAGATATTAATGGATGAGGAAGATGCAGAGAAAATGGCTTTTATTATGCCCTGGGGTGTTTATCATTACAGGTTAATGCCGTTTGGTCTCAAGAACACGAGAACGACATATATGAGGGCCATGACGATGATTTTCCATGACATGATCCATAAAGAGATTGAGGTGTACGTGGATGATATAATTGTCAAATCCCATGAGAGTTCGGATCATCTGACTCACCTGGAGAAATTCTTCAACAGATTAAGAAGGTACAGTTTGAAGTTAAATCCTGCTAAATGTGCTTTTGGTGTGCCATCAGGGAAGTTGCTGGGGTTCATAGTCAGTAGAAGGAAGATCGAGCTAGACCCATCCAAAAATCAAGACAATTCAAGACTTGCCACCGCCGAAGACCAAGAAAGAAGTTATGAGTTTCTTGGGTCATTTGAATTACATTAGCAGATTCATCGCTCAATCAATAGTCATATGCGAGCCAATTCTCAAGATGTTGAAGAAAAATGCACTGAATGAGTGGACAGAAGAATGCCAGAGAGCTTTTGACCGAATCAAGGAATACTTGTCTGCACCACTGGTTTTGGTCCCACCAAGAGAAGGAATTCCATTATCGCTTTACCTGTCAGTCTTAGAAAATGCTTTCGGATGCATCCTCGGGCAACATGATGAGACCAGCAAGAAAGAGAAATCCATTTACTACTTGAGTAAAAAGTTCACGCCATATAAAGCCCGTTACACTCTTATAGAAAAGACATGTTGTGCATTGACATGGACGGAACAAAAGTTGAGGCATTATATGTCGTCCTACACAACTTACCTTATCTCGAGAATGGATCCACTGAAGTATATATTC
>NC_061114.1:19546527-19569660 GCF_002878395.1 Capsicum annuum | reverse complement strand
AAATCCTAACTGCACCATTTTATTTGGGGTTCCACCGATCCCCACTAGTCCTCTTTATGTTCTGGCTGGTAATATTTAGTCCCCTTAAAGAGATGTCTAAAATATAGAGTTTCGTCAGTTCATCTACTTGCTTACTCAGATTATGGCATCGTAGTCTGTTCGGTTTGATTATGTGGTTCTATCACCAGCTCATTTGAGGTCACTCGAGTTGGCTAATTTATGAGGCTAAATCCCCTAACCTTTACTGGCTATAGAGTTGAGAAGGATTCTCACGAGTTTATTAATGCAATAGGAAAGATCTTCAGAATTATGTATGCTAATGATTTTAGGGTGTTGAGTTTGCAGCTTATCAGTTAAAAAAAGTGACTTACTAGTGGTATGAGAAGTGGAAGGAGCTAAGGGGTAAAGATTCTAAGTTAGCTTTGTGGAATAAGTTCGTGGCTGCCTTTCTTGATCATTTCTTTCCTCAGGAGTTTAAGTAATACAAAGCTAAGGAGTTTGTTAATTTGAAGCAAGGTAAGATGAATGTTAAGAAGTATGCATTAAAGTTTACCCAATTATCCCATTATGCGCTTAAGATGGTATTTAGTATGAGGTCCAGGATGAGGAATTTTTCCTCAAGTCTACCTCGTGACTTGGTGTTAGAGTGTAAGGTTGTTATGTTGAACAATAATATAGACATATCCAGGTGAGTGGTTTATATACAGTAGGTAGGGGATGAGAAGAAATAGGTAGAAATGAGGGAAAGAAAAAATAAGAAGTTTAGGTATGCAAGTGAGGTACGAACCAACATAACAGTGGAAAGGATGGTAGGCAATGGCCTAAGAAAAAAAACTGGGGAAATTCTTATTCATCAGTTAGTTCTCCTTATCCTAAGCCTTCAGGTGATCGGTGTTTTCAGTCTAGAAATTGTCCTAAGGCACGAGGAGCCCAATCTCAGGTTAGTAGAGCTCGGTTGGCCCGACCTTACCCTCTTTGTCATTTTTGTGGACAAATTTATCATGGATATTATAAGGATGGAAGAATTTATACTTTAATTGTGGTCAGCCTGGTCACATACCCAAGAAAATTATCCTTCAACTAGGGCCACCATCGGAGCTAATAAAGTCCTGGTAACCGCTTCATCAGCTCCACAAGCTAATGGTGCCGCATTAAGGATGGGAAATAGCCAAAATTGCCTCAATGATCCTTCCACTCACCAGGAATCCAAGGAATCCCTAGATGTTGTCACTGGTATGTTACAACTTTTCTTTTAAGATGTTTATTGCTTAATCGACCCTTGTTTCATCCTATCTTGTGTGACCCCTTATATGGTTGTACACTTTGGTTTTGTTCCTAAAAGTATTTCTAACCCATTTTTAGTTTCTACTCTTATGGGTGATTATATTGTTGCTAGAAAAGTTTATAGGGGTTGTGTGGTGTCCAGCTTTCATAGGGAGATGCTGGTAGATTTAATAGAGCTTTATATAGTGGATTTTTATGTCATTTGGGGGGTGAGTTGGCTTCATTCGTGCTATGCTTTTCTAGATTATAGGACTCAAAAGTCACTTTTCATATTCCTAATAAATCAATAACAGAATTAGAGAGGAGTTCCCTAGTACCCAAAGGGAGGTTTAGTTCATATCTTAGGGCCAAGAAATATATATATATCCAAAGGGTGTTTTTATCATCTAATTCTGGTCAAGGATTCTAACTCTAAAAGTCCCTCCCTATGGTTAATGATTTCCCAAAGTTATTCTCGATGATCTTCCTGGGATTCCTCCCGATAGGAAATTGAATTTGGTATTGATCTTCTACCGGATACTTGTCCCATTTACATTTCTCCTTATTGGATAGCTCCAATAGAGCTAAAAGAAGTAAAGGGGCAACTAAAGTATCTCCTTGATAAGGGTTTCATCTGTCCTAAAATTTTTGTGAGGTATTTCGATTCTTTTCATGCAAAATAAAGAAGGGTCTCTTCGGATGTGTATAGACTATCATCAGTTGAATAAAGTTACCATGAAAAATAAGTACCCTCTTCATAGAATTAATGACCTCGTTGATCAGCTTCAGGGTGTTAAGTCTTTCTCTAAAATAGATCTCTATTCGGGTTACCATTAGTTGAAGATTAGGGAGGTTGATATTCCCAAGACTACTTTCTGAACCTATTATAACCACTATGAGTTCTTGGTTATGTCATTTGGATTGACTAATGCTATGGCTGCTTTCACGAACCTAATAAATCTTGTATTCAAATAGTTTTTGAATTTGTTCGTTATAGTCTTCATTGATGACATCTTGGTATAATCTAAAAGTGAGGAGGATCAAGCCAATCACCTCCAAATTGCTTTACAGACCCTTAAGGATCAGGAATTGTATGCAAGATTTTCTAAGTGTTAATTTTGGCTAAGTATTGTGGCTTTTCTTGGGCATGTTGTATCTAGTGAAGGAATTAAAGTGGATCCTCAAAATATTGAGGCAATTAAGAAGTGGAAAAGATCCACGACTCTAACCAATATTAGGATCTTCTTAGGCTTTGGCGGGTTACTATAAGAGATTTGTGGAGAGGTTTTTGTCTATTATTGCGCAGCTGATAAGGTTGACTCAGAAGAAGGTAAAGTTTTTATGGTCGAAAGCTTGTGAGGCAGTTTTGAAAAGTTGAGATAAGTTGACTTCTGATCCAGTTTTGACCCTACCTGATGGTGCATAGGGGATTGAGAGAGAAGTTAAACTACCAATTCTAGCCCTCTTATTCTTCCTTTCATCCTCCTTAAGCTTCTTTTTCTCAATCTGCTGAGCATGAACCATCAATCTAGAAAGGCCCATCTTCTTAATCAACATCCCGGTCCTGCACTCCTTGACTACGTCCTCATAAACTCTAGACACGAACTTATTTATTCGGGACCTGGAATAAGCCACCATAGTTGGAGCATATCTTGCTAATTGGGTTAATTTGAGAAAACACTCCTTCATGATCATGCTACCTTGCTTCAAACTAATGAACTCTACACCTTGGCCTTTCTCAACTCTAGTGGGAAAAACTTGTCCAAGAAAGCAGTAGCAAACTCATCCCACTCTACAGGCCCTGCATTGGCACCTCTATCCTCCTTTCACTACTTAACCCAAGTGTAATCCACCTCTTGTAACTGGTAAGTAGAGAAGTCAGCACTTTTACTAGAAGTGACACCTATGATGTCAGTCACTTTGTGTACACTATCAAGAAACTCTTATGGATCCTCCTCGGATTTGGATTCATAGAACACAAGAGGATTCATCCGAGTGAAGTCTCGGATCCTAGCTGCTATCATATTCACTACTGGGTTGGCTCAAGCAGTAGCCTACTGGTTTTTCTGAGCAGCCAATGACTAGGACAAAATTGTGAAAGCGACCCTGAATTCGGCGTGAGGACATGTTCGTTCAAAGGGTCTCCCTGAATAGGTAATGGTGCGGTCTGTCCCCATTCCTTATTTCATTTTTCCTTCTAGGAGACATTTTCTGTAAATGGATGAAGGATGAATTATAAAAGGAAATTCAGTAGATCGCATGCTCCATTGAACAACAAGGATACTAAAATATGGGAGACTTTTCTAAGACGTTTCATAGCCTCTTTACCATAAAAGTGGCGCACTTTACACCTTTGAACAAGACTCTACTTAATGGGGTTTTCAGACACCCTAGGACAATTTAAATCTTATGCTCTGATACCGTGTTTTTCATGACCCGATACTACCCCCTAGTTGAAACACGGTGCATAGAGTTATAAGTAACCCCAAGTTAACCCATGGTCTGGTACCTATTGTGAACACTGAAGTTAATAATAAATTAGCATAATATGTGGAAACTAAACTAGGAAAAACTACTAAGACATAATACAAAAAACAATTCTCAATGTATCTGAATATCTGATAAAACTAAAATCAAATCTGACTATCTGAAAGCCTTTAATCATGGAGAGTTGATGGGACAAACCCCTAACTAACTCAGACTGATGGTAATAAAAGAAGCACTGAGAGTAACTACAGATAACTTATCCTCTAAGAATGAGGACTCACCACAATAGGATAAGGACTCACTACAACAGCTGTTGAGTAATACAAGAACGGGTTATGTGCGACCTGGAAACTGAGCGTCCGAACCTATATTATAAAATCAAAATAGCACAAAAGAGAGTATGTGGTCAGTACTTTGAATGTACTAGCATGCAAAATAAGGACTAGCTGATATACATGTGGATACTGAATATGAATGCATGAACATGTAAAATGAATACAAGACCAAGCATAACCATGTACTGAGGTAATTTGTAAAATTAGATAACTAAATCATGATAAACTGAACAGATGGTCATGCAAACTTGAACTTGAATAATATGAATACTGAGCTGAGACTGTGGTAGCTAATACAACCAGCATACCCCAATCTAAGCAAAATTAGGGTCCAACCTATAGCCTCAGTGAGAAGTCTATTGGTACATTCCTAGGGGTACTAACACCTGACTAACGATGTTGATCCACAAGGCTGATATACTGAAGAACAAGGGTATCATGCCTAACTGATGGGGGGCCCTCAAAATCTACAGTGGCGTCGTAGGTCTAGAACTTAGGAACAACTACAAATGACTCATGCCTAACTAAAGGGAGAGCCGTCATCCCTGCGTTCGCTCAGTGCTAAGTATTACTCCCAACTGAATAACACTGGTATTACTATTCATTTAGCATGATCTTGTACTAAAAAGTGCTCATTATGATATTATTCTGAATTTAACAAAACAGGCATAATCTGTATGACTTGTAACATAAAAATTATAACATGTATGATTTTCCTAGGTATCGGGTGTTTGTAACCCACCAGCACTATCTAATGTAAAATTAAATAATCCATGGTAGAGGAAAATTCATGATTAACACCCAATATTTCAATAATTAAGCATGGAGTAGACATTTTCATGATCAAACATATGGAAAACCCATTTTCATGGGGGGGGGGATGTATTTTCATAGTTTAGAATCAAAGCAATTGAGGAAAAAATTTTAAAATTCATAGTCCACATGAAATTTCACCATTTTGGGAAGAAGGGCTTATACTTGTAAAAATAGAAAATTCTTGGGACTCAATGGGAAGAATGGACCCATTGATGAATATCCCACATAACTAAAGTAAAAGCTTTGGTGAAACCCTTGTAATTGATCTTGTTTTTTAGAAACCCTAATTTGCTCTTGAGAAATAAGGGAACCACTCCTCTTTATTTTCTTTGAGTTAAATTGTGATTTATGATGGAATTGGGGGTTTTTGGGTCTTTATACCCCCCTTTGGGAAGTCTAAACGATGTGGGTTAGGCTTTAGAAGAAGTGAAAAAGACTTAAAAGCCTCTGTAAAATAATGCAGGAATTTGTGCTCTTAGTCGTTACGACTTATCCTACGACTCATCACAACTGGTTACGAGCCGTAGTCTGAGTCGTAAGCTGGAACTCTGAAGCTGGGGCCTTCACTATCTTGACTACGACTCACCACCTTATGACTCATTGGGTTTGGTTACGAGTGTTAGATGGATTCGTAGTCTGAAGCTGGGTTGCTTGGTCACTCACTCGTCAGGCTAAAAGTCCACTATATGACTCGTAATGTCAGATTACGAGTCGTATGTTGGACTCATAACTATGGGAGTGAGTTTTGGGTAACATACTGTTGTGACTATGACTCACTCATGGCAACTCGTCACGAGTAGTTATGACTCGTTTCCTGAGTCGTAGTCATGGCAGTGTATCAAGTCCTTAAGGAAAACTTTCCACAAACTTTTGCCACAATATCTAATTAAGGTGGGGCTTGAAGCGCTGGAAAGATAACCTCATGGACTACCTTTTGGGAGGTTAGGACATGAAAAATTAGGGTATTACAGTTAATGGGTCTATTTTACAGTGATCTTTTAATAGATTTGTGTGTGATTTTAGGTGGATGGTGGTGTTTCACCAGTTGGCTGGTTGGAGCTACAATGGTCGTGACAGTTATGTACTTTCCAATGGAGAAGAGAAAATTATTAGTTTTAGGGTATGAAATTCATCCAGAATATTGGTCAGCAATGAAGAGTTTAATTAAAGAATGGGTTAGATATCATGGCGATTTTGGAGTTATTGTAGCTGCTCCGACAATGCAAGTACGCGGACGATGGTGTTTGGGCCGATTTTGACCCTAATGATATTTGAATAGAGGGAGTGTTCTGCTAGTGTGTGTGATAATGGAGAAAAAATGTTGCATTTGAATGAAGTTGGAGCTATGGACAGTGAGGGTGTTCGGTGGTGTTCTGTCATTGCTCTCGTAGTGATGTATTGGGCTTTAAGTAATGTTTCCGGATAGACAAAATTCAAGATTTAAAGTAATTTTGGTAAAAGTTGGGATAAATAATATACTCTCTCCCTCTCTCTCTCTCTTTATATGTATACATATATACATACATATGTATACATATATACATACATATGTATACATATATACATACATATGTATATCTATATATATATATATATATATATGTATATATATGTGTGTGTGTGTGTGTATGTATGTATGTATGTATATAAAGAGAGAGAGAGAAGCAAAGCTAGAAGCGCCAAAAGAAGCCAAGTGACTGTAGAAAAATAAGTCAAGTGGCAATTTTAAGACAAAGTTAAAAAATATTATACTAAAAATTTTGAATTGAATTATTAAGTATTTAAATTTTAAAATATTAAGGTTTTTTAAAAAAAAAAATATTATCATTACCTTGATATTAAGAGCCCAACATTGAAGAGTTCTAGATGAACTCTTACTAGTCATAAATTTATCCTTAAAATATATTTAAATAGTAAATAAAGATAACATTATTACTAAAATAGTAATAGCAGTAGTAGTGGTGGCAGTAGTATATATACACGTAGGTAGTACTTTTAATTTTTTAGCTTTTTTGGAAAACAAATATAGTTGTAGTAGTGATAATATAGCAGCAACAGTAGCAGTTTTATGATATTAATGTAATGTTAATGGGATATGGTTTTAAAAATATTAGTTTTATGATATTATTTTTCTTTCTTTTACTCTAAATTAATAGGACTAATGAATTCCAAGTCATGTAAATATTACAAATGTGGTTATTATTTTTATAGAACAATCTCAGAATAATATGAAGAGTGTATGAACATGTAGTTAGTTTAGAATGTTTGTTGGTAAAGAATTATACTGATGGTTTTTTAAATAACATTGTGATTTTATTATAAAGAAAAATATTACAAAGAAGAGGAGGAAAAGTGACATTATGCCACTAATGTAAAGCATGACATACTTATTTTCTGAATATTAATAGGAATGCAACTTTTGTAAAGTAATAAAGTCAACTATATATGTATACTAGATGTCGAGGGTCTATTCTAGAATTTAAATAATTAATCATATTTGAATATATTTTTTGATATTTTTAGTTGTTAATTATTGTAATTTAGAATATATTTTATGTTATTTTTAAATAATACATGTTACTCTTCTTGTCCAAACTTTTGTAGCATTGATAGTCAATTATATTTCTAAAATAATTTAAATTTTTAATTATTAAAATTTACAATACCTTTTTTCTATTTCAATATAAGTGGCAGTGATATAATTTCGAGAGTCAACCAAATATTTTATACTTTTTAAGTTGTTAATTATTCTAATTAATATATTTTTTATGTATTTTTTCAAATATATAACAGAATAATTATCTTTTAGATATTTTAAATTGTCAACTATTGTAATTTATAATAATTTTTATGTAATTTTAAATAATACATGTTACACTCCATGCCAAACATTTGCAGCATTGATTACGTCTATTTGACATTTATTATTAAATATTATTAATTTTTTAATAATTAGATGACTTATAATAATTAGTTAGGAGTGATATAGGAAAATTACGGTTGAAGCAGTTGAAACAAACATGTCATAAATGTTTTTTTTACTTTTTTTATTAAATATTATTATTTTTTTCTATTATGTAAATGACATATAATTATTAATTAGGGGTGATATAATAAAACCACAGAGCAAGAAGGTGAAAGGGCAGCTAGCAGAGATGTATAATGTCTATTTTACTTTTCTTATTAAATATGGTTAACTCTAATACATAAATAATATATATAATAATTAATTAAGAGTGATATAGTAAAATGACAAATCAAGTAGATGACAAACAGGGATGTCGATGGAGTGGAGTATGTTTGAGCAAATATATATATATATATATATATATATATATATATATATATATATATTCAATGTTATATTGATAATAAAGTAATGTTATCACACACATCATTATCAAATTCATTGTGTAACTAAAAAGTAATCTAAAACTTACAAGTTTCATTAGATCATTTTCAACATTGTTGACTAAATATTTAGCATGTGAGATAGCTTAATGTTACTGGACTGTAAAATAGTGTGGGACAATATTTTGCATAAAAATAGCAAAAAATTCTCAGTAATTGACAAATAAATATTTTTAAAATCAAAAAATGTAACGTTGTACAAAGACAAATGATTTGAAAGTAAAAATTTTAATTCATACAGATCAATGCATTAACAAAGAAAGAACAAATAAAAGTAGATTATTAAGTAATATTGAGTGATTTATTAAGATTTTAGATGAGATGAAAGATAAAATATAATTGGAAATGTCACACATGAAAATTCAGTTCATAAAGATGAATTGTAGGATCATTTGGCTAGGATAATTTTTACTTTCAAATCATTTAATAAAGTGTAAAATATGTTTGATTTAAAATTATGAATATATAATTTGAAGAAGAAGAGTCAAAGAGCAATAATTAAATCTCATTTATGATTATATATTTTTGAAGCAATATTAAACTTTATTAAAATCATATTTTCTATTTTATCTTAATTTAGTTGGTACATTTGAAGTAGGAGTTTTGTGGGGTAGAGTGTGTGGGGGTAGGCGAATAGTAAATGTAGATGAGGTGGGGGTAGTGGGGTTAGGAAAAATATAATTTGGTGGGCATGATTGTTAGGTCAATTGGGGTAGGGGTGGGGGGGAGGGATTCTATCATTTGAGGTAGGGGTGGAGGGTTGGGCGGGGTTGAAAAAGAGCTTTTATTTTGAATAAAAGATGAATGATAAAATATTATAGAGAATAATTTGTAGAGTTTGAAGAGCTGAAAAAATAATAATTATTAAAAAAATAAAAAAAAAAATTAGTAATTAAATCTTATATTTATGATTGTATTTTTGAAAGGTACACTTTTCTCTATGAAAATTATCTTTCATACTTTATTATAGTTTTATTGATATTGTTTGAAGTAGGAGTTTTTATGGGGTAGGGGAAGGGGTGCGGGGCTAAAAATATAAACGTAAAAGTCCAACTATAAAATAATAAATATTTAATAGTATTTTTTATTTATTATTTTTGAAAATCAACAAGAAGATGTTATGTATAAGAATACTAATTTCATTCTTTTCATATAAAACATTTTAAATAATTGCGGCTATGATTAGTAATTTCCCTATTAATAATTATTTTTAATATTTTACAATCAATCTAAAATATGTCAATATGATATAATTGAAAATTTTAAAAATTTATTTTATTTCAAATGAATAATTAGTATTTTTTAATAATACTTTTTAAAAAGCATTCCACACATTGCACTAGTACTTATACTAGTTAGCTCTTAAAGAATTGATATTTATGTAACTTTTACTAGTTTAAATGGGACTTTGGATAAGGCAGAATAGCTTGATGCCTATTATGATGTTAGTTGTTCTCTCTCGTCTCTTCTCTGTATCTCTAAATTCCTCATCCCAATTTTGTATCGTTTAATCTCATCCCCTTTCTTGTTGAATTTACTTATTATCATTAGTAAGTACTTTGTAATTCCAGTTTAGTGTTGAATATACGCATCAGTTCGATTGAACGAGAGTTGTCTATTTTTTGTTTTTTCAATAGAGAGAGAAAGAGACAGGAGATCAATTGAAATCCCCGATAACCAACCAAGATCTATGGATATGTTTAGACGTTCGTGCAATTGATTTTATGATACAACTAGGAGAACATGTGAACATATAAAGATACAAAACAAAGATGAACAAAAACAAACAAAAGCTTTCAGACTTTTAATTTTGGTAGCCTGGTGTATTAAAGATTCAAAGTTTTTGCTATGAGCAGGTTGAACCCGCGACCTCCTGATCACATGACATAACTTTGCCAACTACTCCAAAGTTTCCCTTCTAGACTTATACTATATGGTACTGCATAATTAACGTCGATCTTTATCATACACACACGTCATAGTTCATACAATAATACATAATAAAAAGAGAGAAGAACAAATTAAAGACAAACACACAATAACATACGATGCATTACATTAAGACATGTTTACATGAGTACAAACATTTAATGGCAATGTACAACGTACGCACACAGCTGAAGCAATTGCAAATTGCTTTATTTTTTATTATCAAATGATACATAATACGATATTATAACCCCTTAATTACGTGATGCATACGTAATTAATTAACGAGCAAGACAAATTCTGACATTCTCTTCTGGAAAATAATGATATGTCCTGCAAACAATACCATCAGAGCAGTCATTGTTTGTTATACATGATCTCTGTCAAGTGATAAATGAATTTGGAAAAAGAGCTTGTGCCATGATAGTCACATCCAAAGGCATGTCACGTACGTCCATAACCATCATATTTGGTGATCCTGAACATTTAGATGTAATTATATATCACACAAAAGTAATAATATCAAGTCAGTTATTTAAAAAGTTGAAATGCTACGTAAAATTCTATTATGCATATGGTGTTGAAGACATAATTGAGTAATAATATGTTAATAAATTGTTATTAGGTCAAGTTGATCCACAGTAAATGATAATTAGTCGATTAGTCTTTTATCTGCTCCTCCTCCTAAGATCCTACTTAAGATATAAATGCATTATATACAAGTGTTGAGGAAATTAAGAAACTAAACAGAATGCTTTTCATTAAGAGATGACAGCTAGGTTTATGAAGAAAATTCTCTAATCTTCTAGAGGATATTTAGGCTTTGGAAATTAAGGAACTCTAAACTTCTAATTTGAGTCATGGTGAAAGAGATTCTTTTCCACAAAGAGAACCCCCTAGGTCTTTCAAATTAGATGTTATTAGAGCAGTTAGATCAGAATTTAGCTAGGTTCAAGTATTATTGTCACTCATTAGTGAAAAGAAAGAATA
Organism: Capsicum annuum; assembly: GCF_002878395.1. Lineage (NCBI taxonomy): Eukaryota > Viridiplantae > Streptophyta > Magnoliopsida > Solanales > Solanaceae > Capsicum > Capsicum annuum. The sequence continues at coordinate 19,558,429 of NC_061114.1, read as the reverse complement.
CCACACGCTTTGTCCATAAAAAAAATAATCAGGACCTCGTGTGAGCATTGTATTGATGATATAACTGGGTTATTAACTAAGAAGTTATGCTCTCTCAAACAATTTAAACTTTTAAATACGGTGAGTATACACACATACACATGCATGTATATCACTATATGAAAATAAAATTAAGTTGTCTCTAAATAACATGTAGCTAACATGATATTTTCATAATCAATAGTTAATTTTCCATTAAATATGATATTTTCATAATCAATAGTTAATTTTCCATTAAATAAGATTAACGATGAAAATTCTTTGCTTTGTAACAAAGTTGTTCCTCGCTAATTTCTGTTATTTGTAGTGTATATAAACATGCATACTCATGTAATTACACTCATATGTCCGATATGGTTATTATTATTTTTTTAAACTCACCAATTGTAGCCACCCAGAGAAGGAGCATGAAAACAACTAATTGCTTTTGGAAAGAAGCCATATCCAATTCTATGAAAGACTGCAAGTAAGTATAAGTATATAGAAATGTGATTGTAGGAAATTGCTTTTGTGTGCTTTAAGAGAGTGCAAAAATTGGGTAGAATTTATACACATTGAAGGAGCTAGATTTGTTTGATATACAATAAAAAATGATTCACGAGAATTGCATGTAATGATAGTTCATTACTAACATATCTATTATTAGGAATGTCTCTTCACACTATTCTTTTTATGTAATAATGTAATTGTATATTTGTACAAAATTTAATGTAGTTTGACTGTATGTTAAATGGATCCTTTTAGGATTAACTCAATTGTAAAAACTAGTTTAAGATGTGAAGATTAAAGAGATGACACACATGCCTTAAATGCCCGATGTGAGACTCTCCACTCTCCCTCATACCGAGTGCTAGACATCTGTTGCATGAACCGAACATCGAAAACGAGAATTGAGATGCATCTTGCTTTGATAGAATGTTCAAATGAATATGGGGTGGATAGTGCGGATAACTTATGTTTGTTGAAATGTTATGTCATAGCATTCTTTAGTCATTTGTTTTAACCTTATTAATTCTTCTATATTATTTTTAAGGTATACCATATGTTCCATATTTCTAGTTTTTATGTAGTCAAGCAGATTCTTTTCCATAGTAGTCAAGTAGATTCTTTTTCATAAGTATTTCTATTAATCTTATTTGCTCCATATCTTTTCTCCAATATTCTAAGTATTCGTAGTTTATAATTTTATCCTATGGTAGTTGTAATTTTACAAATTTCTGTGTAATAACTTATTCTAATCGTACTATATTTGATATGTAATTCTATGTTATCTATGTGATCCATTAACATTTGTTGTTCATGTATAGTATTATATAAACTATTATTTGTATCTCCTTTTTCTAAGGTTAATTTTATTCTAAATAATCTTTCTTCTAATTATCTTTTTTCTCTTTTAAACTGATTCCTATAATTAATTTCTTCATATAGCCAACTTTGTCTTTCTCTAATTCTTCTAATATATTCTAACATTTTTTAATCTGTATAATATTCGTCTGAATAGTAATTATCTAGGTATGAATAGTACCTATCATCATTTAAGTGTATTTGTTCTAATTCATCTTCTATCCAATTTTCTAATTCTTCATCTTCAATATCAAATACCTTTTCCCATATAATTTTCTTTATATCTACTATCTCTATATCCTTAAGTACATATAAAACAAGTATCTTAAATTCATCTATCATTTCATCAGGTAAATAATTATTCATTTTTCATATGATGCTATTTTTCAAAATATTCCCTCCAATCATATACATAACAAAATATGATCATCTTAGATCACTATATACTAGATTATTCTTAAATAACATGTTCTTCGGTCACTATTAGCAAGGTAATCTGGATACTTTTTTTCTAAACAGCGCCTTTACTCCGGTTACTCCCCTATCACAGCTTCTTTGCCTCACCGGTTTCACCTTTAGGATGGCATAGTTCTAGAAATTTTTCTCCTTTTCCACTTTGCTAATAAACTTCTTTACATGTTATTCTTCGAATAATTCTACTATAAAGTAACTAACATCAGCTTATTTTATTATACTTATGATTGTCAGAAATTTATGAATTTATCTATTCATAATTATAAATGAAAATACCTGTTCTTGTAGATTTGATAAATCTGGGTTTTGTTCATCCATAGCTTAGTGTAAAACTGAATATCTTTATTGATTATATGAGAGAAAATTTTATTGTGTACAAGAAGGCTTGTTTTTCGTGTAAAGCGTCTTACCTTAACTTAGCAAATGCTTCTGCTATTTATAACCTAAAAAAAGAAAACGAGTATACTACTCTATATTGTTCCTATTTTACATTTGTCATCTTTACAAAAAGAAAGTCTTAAATTTATCCTAAAAATCAAAACTAATAATGGCTTTTTGGCCAAAAAAGTCTAGCAAAAGTTAATAAATGCTTACATAATAAGTCAAAAAGGCTAGTAAAAGCTAATAAATACTTACATAATAATTTATGTATCTCCTAATATTTCACATGTCACAAAGTTATCTAATAATTCATATGTCGCTTTAATATCTTGTCTTCGTGTCTCTTGCTTTATTTCTTCATCGATCCTTGTTGCTTTATATCTTTTATCTTCTAGCTGGCGTCCTTATCTTCTTTCATTCTAGTTGAACTTCTGAAATTACATTATTTTCTCCATTATATTTTGAACATAAATGGTCTGGATATTTATGTCCTATTAATTTTCAGTATCTGGTTAATAACTCGACTGAAATAATTTTTTCCTTAATTGCTCTGGTAGTTGGTCGTTTTTCAGGATTGAGCAACGTTATAATCCATTGTCTAACTTCTTCCATATCTGCTTGTCTTAACTCTCTTGAATTTGAATAAATCATTAGTTGGTCTCTTGAATAATAACTCCATATTGGATTTCCATTTAGGTAGTTATTTGCTAATTCCTGGATAATTGTGGATATTCCAATAATTCTTTTGTTTGCATAAAAATCTGGTATATCTATTTTGGGTATTTCAACTTGTTGTTTAATATCTTCGAGTATGGTCATATCTCAAGTCATCCCTATCTTCACAACTTGTATAACTAGTTTAATTTCATCATACAATATCTCTGCTAATGTTGTATAGAACTTTACAAAATATAGGTTGCCCTTGGTTATCTTTCTGTAAGTGGTAATTGCTTTATATATTTCTGGTATAGCAGATAATTCACTTTCATCTTGGGTATATACAGTATTGAGTAGTCCATAACTGAAACAGGTTTTAACTAGATTTGGGTTAGTTTTTTGGTAATGCAATTAACTTACTATATCCTTGTAGCTTTTGGTTATATAGTTCGTATTTGGTTCTTGAATACTTGTAGCTCTGGGTTTAAGGTTTAAGTAGGTTTGTATCTGGTGGATGTTTTCAATATATGCTCTGGTTATGTGGTTATAAGCTTTCTTGTCTTAGTTTAGGCTATCTAAATATGTAATAGTTTGTGGGGGTATAAACAAAGGGTCTTTTGGTGTTTTTGGTATAAATGGCTTGTCAAATATTTTTTTCAAGTTCATATTTGGGTTCCTTCTAACTTCTTTGGTTGTACCTGCAGAAGTAGATTGATAAACGTTATGGGTTTTTTGGAGTATCCCAACATCTCCTTCTATCTCTGGAATTTTATTGGCTTTCGATCGACATTTCTCTACACACTGCTGAGTTATCTGAGTCATAACTTCAGACTTAAGTTTAAATTCATTAGTCTTTAGCTTTTCTACCTCATTTCTCATACTATCCACTTTCAGTGAAAGTGTAGTTAGGGTTTTGAGTATCTTTTCTAGAGTATCGTCTTCTGTAATATCAGTTTGGGCAGCTTTGTCTTGATATGTAATCTGCAATAACATTCTTGTTAGTCTTAATTACTTCAATTGTAAATGTAAAATTTAATATATTCAATACTAATCTCCGAATTTCCTTTGTTGTAACTAAATTTTGTATTTTTCTTGTTAACCACCATCGTACCTGTGTATTATCTGTTCGTACAATAAACTTGTTATATACAATATATGGCTCAAATGCTAATAAACATTTATATAATGAGCATAATTCTTTTCTATTTATTTCCCATTTTATTTCTATTTCATTAAATGTTCCTGAGTAGTATCTACAATGATGCTCTAATTTTTCTTCTTCATATCTATATTTAAGTACTCCTCCATAACAATATTCACTTTCATCTGCTTCTACTATATATGTAAATTTTTTATTTTCGTCTGGAAATTATAATTTTGGTAATTCTTTACAAAGTATTTTTATTTTCTGTACTTGTTTTTTATCTTCTTCGTTGTAATTATATTCTACATCCTTTCTTAATTTTTTCTATAATGGTTTTAGATTTTCTGCTAACTTTGGTATATATTCTCTTACTTGATTTACTAATCCTAAAAATGATTGTAATTTCTTTTTTGTATCTAATTCTTCTTTTGAATTTATTATTTTTTGTACTATATGTTGTTGAATTTCTTTTTTGTATCTAATTCTTCTTTTTGAATTTATCTATTTGTATTCCTAAAAATTCTACCTGGTTTTTCATTATTTTTGTGTTCTTTTCACTTAGACTTATTCCTGAATTTTCTATTATACCTGCAAATTGTTCTAGTAATTTTAAATGTTCCTCTTTAGTTTTTGTATATAGTAGTACATCATTTATGTATACTATACAATTAGGTAATTGTTTGAAATAAATATTCATAAAGTGTTGGTATCTACCTTGTGCATTTTATATCTAAATGGTAACACATTCCATTCATAAAATTCTTGTGGCGTTGTAAATGCAGTTAATTTTTTAGACTCTTCTTCTAACTTTTAATGGTAAAATTCTAATTTACAATCGAACTTACTAAAGTAATTATATCCTTGTATCTATCGTATTTTTAATATCTTATTTGGTATTGGATAATTATATGTCATAGTTTTTGCATTTAGGTTTCTATAATCAATAACCATTCTACTTTTTCCTCTTTTTTGTTCACTGTGTTTATTTACTATAAATGCTGGGCTATTGTGTTTACTATTACTTTTTTGTATGTATTGTTTTTCTAATAATTCATCTATATGCATTTTAAATTCTTTTAAATCATCAAAGTTATATGTTAATGGTTTTTGGGTTATTATACTATTCTTATCTATTAGTTCAATTCTTACAGCAATCTTATGTTTTTCCCATTCTTTTAATGGATCTTCACTGTATAGTTGTCTTAATTTTTTATTATTATTTCTACCTTATCTATTGAAAATATGGTTATTTCTTCTTTATTTGTTGAAAATATAACTAGTTCTATTGTGTCTTCAGTATTTTTGATATTTTCTAATTTTCGTGTGATTTTTTCACTTCCTTTTATCCAATCAGCTTTCTTTCTTATTTTATTGATAACTCTTTGGCTCTTATCTTTTGTTTACATGGTGTTGTAAACCACCAGTGTATTTTATTTATTATATGTGGGTATAGTTTATCTAAAAATGGCATTCCTAAAAGCATATCTTTTGATGTTAGTTCATAATTATAGATCTCTTCTATTGTTAATATCTTATCTCATACTTGTATTTTTATATTTCTAGCTTTATAGGTAATTAAGCTTCCTTCATTATTAAATCTTTTGACTACTATTGGTGTTTTTAGCTTATCCCATTTGTCTTCTGGTAAGCAGTTATATCTATATAAGTTGGCTTCTGCTCCTGTATCTATCATAGGTGTATAATATCTATTATAATATCCTTCTACTATTATTTTCATAAGTACATATATTTTCATGTTAAAGCTCTCATTATTAATAATTTTTCCTTATTCCAAGTTATGGTTAATTGTGTGTGTTCTATATTGTAGGGTTTAACTTGTTCTAACCATTTTATCCCTAATATTATATCTGCTATTTTCATATCTTCCATTATTTCAAATTCTATTTTTATTTTTCTAACTCCTATTTTTATTTCTTTTTCAGTTGTATCTTTTATAGTTATTAAACTTCTTGGTAGATCTGGGCATATATTACTATTAGATTTTATTTCTTCATTTTTCACTAGGTATTTTGTTATATGGTTTTCTTCTTGTCCTATATTTAGGAGTATTAAATATTCTTTTTCATTTATTGTTCCCGTTATATAATATTGAGTTAAATTAACTGTTGAAGTTATTTTATAATTTGTTCTTTTCGATGATCCTGATGATTATGGATTTTCAAAAGCTATTCTTTTTGTTGTGCTTATTCTATCATTTATTATTTCTAAATCGTGTTCTATATCTATGACTTTGTAACTATAATCATTGTTATCAATTGTTTTTACAAATTGTTCAAAAGCACTTTCTATTTGTATTTTATTAATTTTATTTCTTCCCGTTATTTTATGTTTTGTTGTTAATACATATAGATTTTTACATCTTGCTGTAAATATTTTACTTCCTAGGGTTAGTTCTATTCCTGATATTTTTCAATATAGCACTAATGACTTATCTATGTTTTTATCTGTTGTTGCTACTAAATAATTTTCACTTATTATAAATTTAAATTTTTGGTATATTAGATTTCCTTTTATGGTAGTTATTATACTTTTTTCCATAGGTTTTATAATTCTATCATCTGCTAGGTATAATTCTATTGGTGTATCTATTCCTTCTCTAAAACATGCTTTTATCAATATCTTTGTTCCTTCAAGGTGTACATATTTTATTGGGTCTTTACTTTTTATATAGTTTATTTCTTTATTAATTATTCTTTTTGTTACTAGTGGTATACTAGCTCTATCTTTTGCATATCTACATTCTATTACATGTTCTTTTTGGCTTACTACGTAGCATTCTTCTTTTCGTCTACTAAATATATTTTTTATTGTTGGTATTTTAAATATTTTTTTCACACTTAAATCTAATTCTTTTCCTCTTATCTCGTTAAATATATTATTATCAAATATTATTTTCTGATCTGTTCCTTCTTCATTTAAATATTCTTCCTTTGTTATTATTTATATATCTTCTTCAGTTATTTGATTCGTCTGATTTACTATCTATTTCATTATCTGTTTCATTTTTTGAAATTTCATATATACTATCATCACTTTCTAACTCGTACTCTATATAATCTATTTGCATATATTCTACATTTTCTATCTTCATTTCTGATATTTGTTTCTTTTTTGGGTCTTTAGGCATTTTACAATCTCTATCTAAATGTCCTAGTTTTCGACAATTATAACAAGTACATTCTTTTATATATTTCTTTTTTCTATATGGTCTTTTATATTTATAATTTTTTACATAATATCTTTTTCTTGGTTTCTTGTACTTATATTTTGACTTTCTATACTTCTTATATTTCCTATGTCTTTTTCTTTTCTTATAATATTTTTCTTTACATCCAAATTGCGGTGCTATTTTATCCTTGCAACATGTTAAATTCCTTATTAATGTTTTTTTCATTTTTATTTCTTCTCTATATTTTTCAAATAAATTTCTATATCATTGTTGTAGAAATTTTATTCTTGCTCCTAGGGTATTTACTATTTTTGCTTCATCCCAACTCTTTATTATTTTTGAACTAAATGGTTCAGGTAATTTACTAAAATATAATATTCTTACTTCTTTACTTTCTTCTGTATTGTATATTTTCTTATAGTAGTATTCTTTAAATACACATGTATATTCATCTATATAGCACATATTACATATTGCTAATTTTAACATTCCTATTTGTATCTTTGTTTTTGTTTTGTTCTTCTTCTTCTTCTGTTGTCATACTGCTAAATTCATCTCTTATAGATATTTCATATTTTTTCAATATGTCTATAGGTGTTAGTTTAATTACTGTTGTTCTTTCTGTTTTTTTATCAGCCCTTAATACCTTTTTACTATCTTTACTTAAATTTTAAAAACCATAATTTTGTTGTTCCTATTAGTGTTCTTTCTATATATTCTGGTGTATCTGTTGTATTTATACCATTGTCTAATAATTATTTTCTTATATATCCTATCCATAATTGTATCGTTTTATCTACATCTATTACGCAGTCTAAGTCTAAGAAGTTATAATTTTTATTAATTATTTATTTTGGTGTCCATTTTTTATATTCATCCTTTAGATTATACCTTTTAAACCTATCTTTATAATAATATGTAGGTTTTCTTATTTCTGATGTACTAGGTATTATATTTTCATCTTCCTTTTTATCAAGAGTGTTTATTTCCGTGTTTGTATTTCGTAAGTTTTCTTTATTAATTACTTCTTGTTTTCCATTAATTTCTAGCTTTTCTATATTTGTTAAGATTTCTCTATATGTTTCACTATCTTCCGAATCATAATTATTTGTTTCTTCAGCATCTATTGTATTTATTTCTATTTCATTAGTTTCTAATTCTTTATTTTCTAATTTTCTTTAAATTGATTTATCTCAATTAATAATTTTTGTTCTTTATCCTTTTCTTCTTTTTCTTTCTGTCTTTTTTCATACAGATCTTTTAGCATTTGTAGTTCTTTTTCTAATTCAGCAATCCTATTATTTTTAATTTCTTCTATTTTTCGTATTTCTTGTGTAGTCTGTTGTTTTATTTTATCTATTTCTTTTTTCTTGTCTATTTCTTCATTTTCTCTTGTTGTTCTTACCATAGTTGTTAATTTATCTTCTAATTTTAATTCTTCTTTTTTTAACATTAAATATAAATGTTCACCTATTTTCTTATATCTTCTTCCTAAATTAGAAAATACTATTCTTATTTTTAATCTTTCATGATTTTCATATGTTTTTTCATCTATTATTAATTATTCTATATTCATTTTATCTATTTAATAGTATATAAATCATGTTGATATCTATATTCTAGGTTATCTATTTGTGATTCTAAATATGATATTTCTTTCTTTTGTGCTTTTATTGATTTTTGACATACTCCAATAATTATGTTATATTGTAGCCTTTCTTTTCTTATTTTTAATTCTCTTTGATTCTCAGATAATATTTGTTTTAATTATTTATATTTCTGAAATTGGTCTATATTATTCATTAGTATTTATAATACTTTGGTGAATTTCTAAATTTAATTCTATCATAATATGCATTTACTTAAAGGACTGATGTGTGACTCTTTACACCCCGTTCACGTCCACTCCTATTGAGTGAGCAATTTATTATGTTGATTAACTATATATTTCATAATTTTAATATTTCAAAATAAATAGTAATAGTACTATTATCTAAATTGATAGAGGGAGTGCTAGAAAATACTAATATGATAAAAGTCGGTTTTAGGGAAATACCAATTAAATCCAAATAAATATATACCTCTTTCGTAACTTTAATGAACATAGGCACTGATACCAATTATAAGGGGTGCAGATAACTTGTGTGGTAAAATAGATCTATTATAAATACAATGGATCTATTTTTATTTATGCGTGGATATTTTTTAACTTCTCTAAATATTTTTATTTTTATTTTTATTTTCAATTTATTTATGTTAGTTTTATCGATATTCATATCTTGGGGGGTGATTATATGGTAATTGGTTAAATGCTTTACTATAGTATTCTTTATTTTTTTCTCTTAGTTTTTGTAATTCTTCTATATTATTTTGAAGGTATTCTAAATATTCTATATCTTTTGTTTCAAAATATCCAATTAGATTGTTTTTCATAAGTTTTTCTAATAATATTATTTCTTCCATATTTTCTCTCTAATATTTTAAATATTCATAGTCTATCATTTTATCCTATAGTAATTGTAGATTTACAAATTTCTGTATAATAATTTATCCTAATTGTACTGTGGTGTATATCTAATTCTAGATTTTCAATGCTATTTATTATCTTATGTTGTTCTTCTCGTAGCGAGTTTTTTAAATTATATAAACTATCACATGTACTTTTTCCTAAATTTTCTAGGGTTTCTTTTATCCATATTAATTTTTCTTTTAGATTCTCCATTATTTTTATAATTTGGTTTCTATAATTAATTTCTTCATTTAGATTATCTTGATTTTCTCTAGTGTTTTTAATATTCTAACATTTCTTAATCTTAATAATATCCATCTAGATAATTATCCAGGTATAACTATTTTATCCAATTTATAATTTTAATTTCATAGTCTAATACTTTTTCTAATATTATTCTCTTAATATCTATAATTTCTATATCTCTAAATATATATAAGATTAATATTTTAAGATTATCTATCATTTAAAATTGGTTAAATACTTTATTATAATATTTTTTTAGTTGTTTGTTTTAATCTCATTAATTCTTCTGTATTTTCACTAAGAAATTGTATATATTTTATATCTATTTTCCAAAATTCTAAATATATATAATTTATCATAGTTACTGTGTGGGTTTTGGTATGTAAGTATTTATAAGAGTAGTTCGGTAGGTGTGGTATATAATTAATTATAGTCATAAAATATCTATCAAATATTTTTTCCAATATGATTTTTCTTGTATCTACTATTTCTATATCCTTAAGTACATATAAAACGAGTATTTTAAATTTATCTACCATTTCATCAGATAAATAATTATCCATTTTTCATGTGATGCTTTTTCAAAATATTCCCTTCAATCATGCATATAACAAAATATGATCACTTTAGATTTCTATATACTAGATTATTCTTAAATAACATAATCTTCGATCACTATTAGCATGGTAATCTGAATACTTTTCTCTTAAACAATGCCTCTACTCTGGTTACTCCACTATCACGGTTTTCTTACCTCACCAGTTTCACCTTTAGGATGGCATAGTTCTTAGAGATTTTTCTCCTTTTCCACTTTTCTAATAAACTTTTTAACATGCTATTTTTTGAATAATTCTACTATAAAGCAACTAATATGAACTTATTTTATTATATCATGATTGTTAGGAATTTATGAATTTAGCTATTCATAATAGTAAATGAATATACCTGTTCTGGTAGGTTTGATAATTCTAAGCTTTGTTCCTTCATAGATTTTTCCATTGAAATATACCTGTTTTTTTAAATAATCAAAATATTTGTTGTAGACAAGAGAGATTTTTTGATTCAACGCATGAAGGCTTACTTCTTTCTGCCTTCGATGCCTTTATTTATAATGGATAATTTACATTGTTTTTTGTACTAATGTTTTACACGTTCCTAAATACTTTACATGTATCTACATGCTATTCCTAGAAAAGACTAATATTTTATAAAGTCTTACAAAAAAAAAAAAGTGAAAAAGCCTATAGTAGGCTAATAATGGTACCTACCTAATCTAACTATACAATATCTTTTACGTAAAAAAAATCAAAAGCTATAATAATTCACATGTTGAAAATTATAAGTCATATGTCATTTTCATATCTTTTATGACTTTGATAACTTTTGTCTTCTTTTCTTTATCCGTAGTTGATTTTCCTTCGTTGCTGTCTCTATCGTATCTGCTGCTTTTTTATCTTCTTTCCAGCTGGCATGCTTATCTTTATTCTAGTTGTACATCTGGGACAATATTATCTTCTTCATTACATCTCAAACATTGATGGTCTGGATATTTGTATCCAATTATCTTGCAATATCTTGTCAATAATCCATCTGAAATAAATCCTCTCTTAATTTCCCTTGCAGTAGATTATTTTTCTGGGTTAAGCAATGTCATTATCTATTGTCTAACATCTTCCATATCTGCTTGTCGTAGTTTTTTTGAATTTGAATAAATCATCTGATGGTCTCTTGAATAATAGCTTCATATTCGGTTTCCATTGGTATAATTGTTTGCTAGTTCTTGAATAATTGTAGCTAGTCCAATAAGTCGTTTGTTTGCATAAAATTAGGTATCTCGATTCTGGGTATCTCTGGCTGCTGCACAATATCTTCTGGTATAATAATATCTCTGGTTAATCCTATTTTTACAACTTGTATA
>NC_061114.1:19530566-19543527 GCF_002878395.1 Capsicum annuum | reverse complement strand
AATTATTAATTATTGTAATTAAATATAATAGAAAATGATAATAGTGATCACACTTTATACTTTTTATTTTATAAAATCTATAAATTTCAACTTATTTACCTATTTAACCTTAAAATATAATATGCTCTAATGCTTATTTGTATTTCAGGACTAACATATTCTCTTGAATTAAACAATCAATTTTTATTATTTTTCTACTTTTGAATTTATTTGAAATTATACAAGAAAATAAATTAAAATTATAAATGTCAATATATTAAAGATTTATTTGATTTAATGATATTTTTTTGACATAATTATTTGATAATTAACAAAAATAAACATCTTAAAATAGGTTAACAATTATAAATTTTAGCCCACTAAATTGCAAGTAAAAAAACTAAATTACTGCATTATATATTTTTAAGATATGATTTACGTAATTAATTTCACATAATTTTTATAAATTTGCTTGTAGAATTTCTTGTGTGACAGTATTTATTAGGCTAAAAACTAATAATATTTAGAAAGTTGGAGCATTGAAAGTAGAGGTGGAGTCACTAGTTTCACTTAAAATTTTTGAGATATAAAAAACTAAACATACGAAGCAGTAAAAAAATTCAACATCTACCATATAAAAATAAAAATACTTTTAGTTCTATGTAAACAATCTAATATTTTGTGGAAGGGAATTCGCATGAATCCAATAGCCTTATTTAACTCCATTCTTGATTGAAAATACATATGATTGAAAGAGATAATGTCTTTGTATAAATTTAAATTTATTTGAAGTAGTACTTTGTACATAATATAGTTGAATAAATTGACATTTAAATTAAGAAAAATCGTTAGTAGCCACATAACGGCCCATAAATGGAGAACACATAAGCTAGAAAGAAAGAAATGATCAATGAAATTCTTTATTTGAGATGACTATGATTGTACTACCTAGCTATGGAATTACATTAATGCCCTAACTCACATTTCTATATAGTAAAAAAAAAATTATATTAATACCCTTGATCGTCCCCTAACTCACATTTCTATACAGTGAAAAATTATTTGATCTTTCATTCAACATTCATGATATTCAGCCACTACAACAACAACAACAACAATATACCAGTATAGTCCCACAAAGTAGGATCTGAGAGTATAGAGTGTACGCAAACCTTACATTTACCTCAGATGTGAGATAGAGTTGCTTCCGATTAATTCGTATTAAAGGCAAAAACGGACTAAAATGAAATTCAACCATTAAAATAGAAAATCTAAAGAGAACTGAAAACAAATTTGGGCAAATTTTTTTTGACACACTTAGGGGTTGTTTGGTTGGAAAACAAGTTATGATGAAATTAGTTATGTTGTGATTAGTTATACTTGGATTAGTTATCCTCGGATTAGTTATCCTGTTATTATTTTTTAGTGGTTGTCTGGTTTATGGTACTAAAAATAATATAGGTTGCATTCTTTCTAATAATAAATAGATTGTTTGCAAAATACCCTTCATCTTATTTAACTTAATTATTTTCCTTCATATTAAACCATACAAAAGAAATTGAAAGTTACTAATTATTTTTATTAACTTTAGTAGTTTCTTTTTCCTAAAAATACATGTTAAGAAATTTATGTTGATATTTCTTAAATGTGCATGAAGCTTTAATATTTCATGTTAAATTACTTATTTTGTCCTAAATTCTATGAAATACTGATAGTCCCATTTTTTGTATTTTTTGTTAAAAAAATTCATCATAAAAAAATGTGAAAAAGAATTAATCTCATTTTTCATTATTTAGTATCATTAATATTTGAACAGTTAAATTCTATTTTAAAAATAAATTCAAATATTTTTAGCTATATATAAAAAATAATTTTTTATTTAATAATTAAGCATGTACTAAGTTAGAAAAAGAATGTTAAAATACTTTAATTACTTGTTCATGATAAATTTGTTTGGAAAATAAAATTTTGAAGTAAGATTAATAAATATTTCTACAAAATAGAAAGACAATAAACCCTTGCATCAATTTTGAATTTGATTGTATAAATAGTTTTTATGGTTTCACTATCAATTTTCATGACTCATAAATTTTGTAGCATTTAATAATTTCAAATAACTATTAAAAGTTATTAGAATGGATAAAAATTTATAGAGTAATTAAAATTTAAGTTACAGATAAAATTGACCAAAAAAAAATAGATGTGAGGACTACCAAAATGTCAAATTCTCTCTTGTATATAGTAATGATCGTGACACTAAAAGAAAGTTAAAGATTTTTTCGTTTTGAAAATTGGTGGATGTTTCTAGAAATATTTTGGAGAAGAGAGGATATTTTTTAAGTGAGTTTAATGAATGTTGAAAAGATGATTTTACCATTGGCCGTCCTTGAACTCATCTTTCTATAATACTAGATAATAAAGAGCTTGTATTGGGCCCAATATTACAATTTAAAATATATTTATAGCTATTCAATTAGTTTTTTTTTTAAAAAAAATTATCATTAATATTTTGAATAAACATAATAGAAATTGTAAGTAGAAATCACACTGTATAATAAAATATTACTTGTTATTTTTATAAAATTAATAATAGCTTACAACTTTTTAAAGTTTTCATATTTAACATTACAATATCATATACTCTAATGCAGATTTCAACATTAGGTCTAACATATTCTTTTAGATTAATCAACTAATTTTAGTGTTTTTCTTTTTCTGCTTTATTTAAAAATTATACAAGAGAGTAGGCTAAATCATAAATATCTATTTATTAACATTTTCTTACAAAACCATATGAAGCAATAAAGGATACTCATTCATATATAAATTAATTTTAAATACATTTAAATTCATTTTATGGGTATCAAAGAGGGCCCTAGTTTCTTGGGAGAAAATATGCTAGCCAAGGGCAGTAGGAGGCCTAAATGTCTTGAACATGTACAAGTGGAACAAAGCTGCTGTGATGAAGAAGCTTTAGGCCATAGCAACCAAGAAAGATTATTTATGGGTCAAATGGGTACACATACATTATATGAAGCATGAAACAATTGATAGCTGCCAGGTTTCTCAGAATGCTGCATGGGTCATCAGGAAAGTACTTGAAGCTAGGAAAATCCTTAACAATTTGAGTACCCTGATTGGTGATGTTGTTACCAGGCTACAAACAATGGTAAACAGAGATAGATTCCTGATAAAAAAGATGTACAATACACTAACACCTATATTCCCTAAAGCAAGCTGGAAGAGTTTGACAGAGCAGCTGGCTATACACCCTTAACATAAATTCTTTTTATGGCTAGCATTGCAGAAGAAACTTCCCACAGTTAAGAGGTTATTGAAGATTGGTGTGGTAGTTTCTCCTATTTGTGTATTCTATAAGTCTACTGATGAGACTAGAGAGCATTTGTTATTTGAATGTAGCATCATCTATCAACTCTGGCACAGAATTCTAAGATGGATAGGGGAGCACAGAACAATTGGATAATGTCAGACTGAAATGGAATGGGTTACTAGCTGGGCAAAGAAGAAAAATGACAGGGGAGGTATTATAAGTTGTCTATTTGCTATGGTAATCCATGTGATATGGAGGGAACGTAATATGATAAGATTCCAGTAAGGACAATATGACCCGAATAAGGACAATTTGACCCGAATAGAGTGTGCAAAGAAATTACGGTATTCATCCATACTAGAGGTGGTGACATCAAGCAGTGGCAACCGATTTTGCAGTAACTAAACATGACTCCATGAGGATTTGCAGCACCTGGACATTCACTAGAATTACTGTAGGAGCATTTTGTAACTAATTTCCTTAATATAAGTGAATTTCTTAGTATCAGTAGATCTAGTGTAGTGAAATGATTGTATGAGAGTTTGTTGGTCTGCTCCTAGCTGGCAACATGTACGAACACTTTAGTATTAAATAAAAACTATTTAATTACAAAAAAAAATTGATGAAAATAAGGACCTACTCGATGAAAGTTTTAATGATTGACAACATTAAAGGATTGTCTTTATGTCTTGTCTTATATACGTCAAAAATAGGAGACCAATTTAATATAGCAAGCAAGAAATTTCTTTTAAAGTGATTTGTCTACCTGTTGAGGAATTTACAACTTCAAATAAAGAGAATCAAAAGAATTAACAAAATTTAACATGATTAAGGTAGTTAATATTATATTTTTAAATAAGTTTTTTAAAATAATTTTAACAGCCGATTAGTAAATAATTATGTTTTCATAAATTATATGTATTGTAAATCTTTGTAAAAAAATGCATCATGTGAAATTATGGAGGAATTGCTTATTGTATTTAATAGATAAATGCCTATTCAATATTTATGAGTATTTTTTATTATTTTATTTTAATATAGTAATAATTACTTTGTGCAATTAAATGAGTGACCAAAATTAATTTTACCTTTTTATATTTTACAAAACATATGTGAGCATTTACATATCCTCCTATAACTTACATCTCCCGTTGTTTCAATTTATATCATTTTGATAAGACATGAAATTTAAGATATACGAAAAAACCTTGCAATGTTTTAAATTATCTTTAAAATAAATGAACTTTAAATAGAAGAGAATATCTTTGCGAATTTTGTGACAAATAAATGAAACTCAACATGACTAAGATATTGATAATGTTATAAAATACTAGTCAAATAAAATTGTCAATCTTGTTTAGATTAGAACTGATTAAAAAGAAAAATATCTCATCTGAATTGAGACATAGGACGTATTAAAATAGATATTCTAATATAATGCATTTAGTTTTTTTTTTTATTTCATATTAAAATAGACTTATAGTCGAGGTATGTGAAGTCCATGTGAAAGATTACATCATTAGTGACATTGAAAAATTCTAATGAAATGACCCTTATATTTAGTTTTTACATTTAAAATAGAGTTGTAGTGAGATTCATCTAAAAATTATATGAAACTATTAAAAAATTATGAAAAAAAAAATTATACTCTTGATTATATTTGTAAGTTTTACCTTAAACATAAATTAATTATCCATAATTTGAAGAGAGATTTTCTGGATACCACAATTGAAAAAAAATATTTAAATGAAACAAATATAAAATATATTTTCTCTTTAAATTTAAAATTATGCTCTCAATTTCATTTAAGTATATTATTTTAATTTATATTTAATAAAATAATTATAACATAAATTCTCATATATCATAATAAAGTATGAACAAGACTCACTATTTAAATTACTTTTTAAGGTTTAACAAATTATATTTTAAATTATTTTTGATATCGTGAAAAAGTTCAACTTGAAATTATTTTTGAATGTTGTGAATTGTGGACAGATGAATGCGTTGTGGTTGTTTGTTTCTCCCTCCATTTCAAAAATAAATACCCATTTTTTGTTTTAATTTATTTAAAAAAGGATGAATTTTTCTTTTTGTGGCAATACTTTAGTTTCAACTTTCTACGTATCATGCATGCTTAGAACCACAAGATAAAAGACATTTTGGTATATTTGACATAACTTTAATTTATGACCACAAGATGCAAAACAATTCTTTATTTTCTTATACTTGTGTCAAGTTAAAATGTGTAATTCTTTTCTAAATGAAGGGAGGAATATAATTTTATATTTTATATTACTCTACTAAATAATTTACTATAACCAAATGTGCAAAGAAAAATTTAATTCATATTTGTCTATGGACATTTCATGAACAAAATGAAATTGAAATTTTACCACTTACAAAAAAAATTGAAATGAGTATTGTGTATTAGAACTCACAACAAACATTTATAGAAAGTTGTGAAGAAAATTGTGGGGTCCATGTGAGATATTATACAACTTTGAGATATGATTGACATTTACAAAAAGAGGATTATTTTTTCTTTTGTCACTAAAAATAAATATACAAACTTTGAGGCTTACAAAATAAGCAAACAATGCACTTTTTTTTTAAATGACAAGAATGTCCTTGGTCGTCCCAATTACTCACTCTTCTATATAAACTAGATAATGAAGGGCCCGTTTACGGGCTCAATATTATAATTTTAAATATATTTATTGCTATTTAATTAATTTTTCAAAAATATAATCATTAATATTTTTGAACAAACACAAAAATAAATGTAAGTAGAGATCACACTATTTAATAAAATATAACTTCTTATCTTCGTAAAATCAAATAATAGCTTACAACTTATTTAAGGTTTCATAATTAACATTAAAATATCATATATTCTAATACTTATTTTTAACATCAGGTCAAACACAAGAGAATAAACAACTAATTGTAATATTTTTCTTTTTCTACTTTATTTAAAAATTATACAACAGAATAGATTAAAATTATAAATATCTATTTATTAACATTTTATACAGATCATATGAAGCAGTAAAGGGATACTAATTCATACATAAATTGGTTTTAAATACATTTAAATTTGTTTTATGAGTATTTAACAAACGAAAATAAGGACCTACTGGATGAACGTTTTAATGAATCATAATGCTAAAGGATTGCCTTTATGTCTTGTCTTATATACATTAAAAATAGGAGATCAATTTAATATAGTAAATAATTTTTTTTTTTTAAGTGATATGTCTACCTGATAGGAAAATTTAATATCTCAAATAAAGAGAATCAAAAATATTAACAGAAGTTAACATGATATATATTGTACTAATTTAACATGAGAAAGTTAATGTTACATTTTAAATAGATTGTTTAAAATAATTTGAATAGGTGCTTAGTAAATAATTATGTTCTCATAAATTATACTTATAGTGTAAATCTTTGTAATGATATGTATCATGTGAAGTTTTGGAATTACGAAGGAATCGCTTATTGTGTTTGATAGATAAACACTTATTCCATGTTTGTGAGTATTTTTTATCATCTTACTATAATATA
This sequence comes from Capsicum annuum, assembly GCF_002878395.1. NCBI lineage: Eukaryota > Viridiplantae > Streptophyta > Magnoliopsida > Solanales > Solanaceae > Capsicum > Capsicum annuum. The sequence continues at coordinate 19,536,647 of NC_061114.1, read as the reverse complement.
GTAATAGTTACTTTATGCAATTAAATGTCTGATCAAAATTAATTTTACTCTTTTTTATCTTTTTTGAAACAAATGTGACTATTTGCACATACTTTTATAAACTACGTCTCTTTTTATTTGAATTTATAATATTTTGATTAGACATTGAATTTAATATATATGAAAAAACATCGCAATATTTCAAATTATCTTTCAAATAAATGAACCTTAAATAGAAGAGTATACCTTTGTGGACTTTTGACAAATAAATAAAATTCAACATGACTAAAATACTGATAACGTTGTAAAATACTAACCAAATAAAAAATGTCAATTCTTTTTTAGAACTGATTAAAAAGAAAAATATATTATTTGAATTGAGACATAGGATGTATCATAATAAACATTCTGATATGATGCATTTAATTTTTTTTTTTACTACATATTAAAAGATACTTATAGTTGAGGTGTGTAAAATTAATGTGAAAAATTACATCATGAATGAAATTGAAAAGATTTTAATGAAATGACCATGACGTCTATATTTTTCATTTAAAATAGAGTTGTAGTGGGATTAACATATAAAATTATACGAAAATATTTTAAAAATTATGAAAAAACCGTTATACCCTTAGTTATATTTGAAAGTTTTACCGTAATCATAAATTAACTATCAATAATTTTAGACAAAAATAGTAAAAGAATAATAATGACTGTTACATGCAAAAGTAACTTGTTTATTCTGTGAATTTAGTTAAGAGGAGAGAAAGCATTTTTGGACACCACGATTGAAAAAAATGTTTAAATGAAAAAAACTTCAAATATAATTTCTTTTGAAATTTAATATTATTCTCCCCATTTGATTTAAGTATATTATTTAAATTTACATTTAATAAAAAGATTATCACATAAGTTCTCATATATCATAATAAAGTATGAACAAAACTCATTACTTGATTATTTAAGGTTTAACAAATTATATTTTAACATTATTTTAGATATCATGAAAATGTTTAACTTGAAATTATTTTTGAATGATGTGAACTGTGGATATATGAATGTCTTGGAGATGTTTGTTACTCTCTCAATTTAAAAAATAGAGACCTATTTCCATTTGAATTTGTTAAAAAAGAATAGAACTTTTTTTGTTGGCAATACTTTAGTTTTAACTTTCCACGTGTTATGTTTAGAACCACAAGATAAAGGGCATTTTGATAAATTTGACATACTTATTCATATGTTAATTTTCATAATGAAACAATCTACAGTGTTAAATCAATGACAAAATTATTCATATGTTAATTTTTTCAATATAATAAAGAATATATAGTCTTAAATTATAGTATATGAGTAAATTAAATTAAATAATTTATTTTTTTAGGGAGACAATAGATTTATTTTTATTCATATGAATATCTCATATGTTAATTTTCACAATGAAACAATCTAAGATTTTAAGATGAAAATTCTAAGATAATCTCTTAATAGCTGAAAAATTATTCATGAAAATGGAATACTGAAAATAGGTATTAAATGAGTTTATGTTGTATAAATTGATAATATAAAGAAATTTTACAGTCTTAAGGTTTATTTATCATTGTAGTGTATAAATTATGCTATGATTTTAAAATTATCTTTCAATATCTGAAAGTTTTTTAATTTGAAATTGAGTATTTCTCTGTTTCAATTTTTTTGTTTGATTTTGATTTGATACGAAGTTTAAGAAAGTAAAAATTAATTTTCAATCTTATGTCTTAAATTAATTACATGTAGAATGTCTCAAAATCTATTTTAATCTTGTGGTGTTAAACATGACTTGTGAAAAGTTATAATTCAATAGTTTTAAAAAAAAGACAATTTTTTGAAATAAATTTAAACAAAAAGTAAGACAAATAAATTGAATGTATGGACTATCATTTAAATATTTATAATTTTTTTATTATTTTATTTCACTTGTAGAGTAATTAAACATGCAAATAACAACTAATTCTATATTTTTTGTGGGTCCATATGAGATATTATATCAATTGAGATGTGATTGATATTTATAAAAAATAGCTTAACCTTTTTTGTCATTAAAAAATTATGGCCAAGCTTTGATGCCTAAATCACAAGTAAGCAAGATAGAACTTTTTTTGAAATTACAAATATACTCTTGGTCGCCCCACTCTTCACTCTTCTATATAATAAAATAATACTAATAATCTATGTTTAAAGTAGAAATTTGTTCAAATGAAAAATTAAGAATTTTTATATTCTTGGAATAGTAGGGATCAATTTGAGGAAAAACTAATGTCTTGATATTTCAAGGGACAAATAAGAAAGTTCACTAATAGAGAAGATCACAGAACATAACCTAGGTAAAAATATAATGTGTTATAATGTATGCGTTAAGATGTATAGTGGTATACAATTAGCATGTTTGTAAGGTATTTGTATTTTATATCAAGAAGATTGAAGAAAGAGATATTTTTAAGTTAAAAGACCTTTTGTCCTTGATAATTAGTATAATTACAAATTTGCCCTTGGTCATCCTCAACTCTCCTTTCTATATAGTATAGTACAAATATATATATATATATATGAAAGGTTCTGTGGCTAAACTATTTAGCCACAATTTTTTCTTAGCATTCGTAGTAAGATATAGCGTAAATAAAAGTGAGGTATTTGTTGTTGTACTTTTATAAATTTGAATTGTAGCTTGCTTTTGATGGTCTTTTGTCTAATACCAAGCATTCTATTGAGAACTTTGAAAAATATGCAATCGGCAAATTCTTCCTCTGAATTTCATGTAGACAGTGAAGTTTTATTTGATAAATTCATATTAAATTTGGATTAAATCTTAAATTCATGAGATGTTGGTCAAGTCAAACTATTGAAATAAAGTTGGATTCAGTTCTAAGTTAAAATTAGTTATATAACTTAAATTAAATCCAATTACATTTGGACCATTCTGTTAAGTTGACAAGTCAAGTCCAACTCATGCTCTTCAAGTCCAAGGCTTGGAGACCAAATTACCCCCAAGCCCTAGCTCATACCTATATATAGGGTCTTCATTGATGATTTGCAAGTCTTCTGCATACCAACAAGTCTTCGTCTTCAAGTGATGAGTCGCAAGTCTCCATATCTCCACGACTTTGAAGCTTGGCTCCACGAATCTCCACGATTGTGAACAGAGCTTGGGTCCACATTTGTGGTGAAATTCCAACAAATTCTGACAGTCGAGAACAAATCAAACAACATGAGGAGAAGAATCAGAGGATTACATCTTTTTATTTAAGATTCTATAAAGATTGTAACCCCGCGCATATTTTGAAATCAAATACTATTATTTGATGCTATTTTTCTTATTTTGATTGCTTTTTTCAGGAAAGAAACTTAGTCGCTTACCAAGAGGTATGGTGAAATAAAAATTCCTATTGACAAATTTGAATTACCATACTCTTGTTCTACATAAGTTTTCCCTTTGATTGATAACTGGCTCTATATTGCACAGCAAATGGTGTAAAAGATCTCATCTTTAGAGTTCATAAATCTTTGTTTCCTATTTTCAGAATCTTGGGAAAACAGTCATTAAGAGAATTGATTATAAGCAATTGTTATCCGATGAGTGTCTCGTTATCTAGTGACATGCCAAACTGCAATTCTTTGCGAAAGTTTTCTCTAATGAATGTCCAGTTAGACGAGAACATGCTTCAAACAGCTTGTTGAGAAGTGTGAAAACAAATTTGTAGTGTGGTGATTGACAAACAAAAATCTGGTTCACCACTTGTTGTCTTTTGTATGTTGTATCATGTGAACCAGGTCCTAGAATAAGTGAAGTAAATGCATAAGGACATTAGGTACAACTAATAAAGATTAAGCCACGAAATAAAAAAGTAAAGAAGTGAGAAATAAATAAAGAAGCAAAGAAGAAAACAAATAAAGGAGCAAAGAAGGAAATAAATAAAAAGGAGAAACAGAGTGCAAAGAGAAGTCATGCAATCGCCTTATAAGGAAAGGAATCACATAATTCCTTATAGGAAACCAAAATCTATTTGGAGAAAAAGGCCTAGTCCGAGATATTCTAGAGTATGTTAAATCTCCAGAATATATATGGCATGAAGACCATTGAGAGTCGTACCTATTACATATCCACGAAAATTATCATCTTGGGGTAAATAGCCATTGGAGCAAACAACTGCAGGATTTCATCACTACAACACAGAAACCTGATTCATAGTTTGTGATCGAGTTTGCACTATTGAATATTGATGTTTGGGTAGGTAAAGGCTAGAGTTATTAATCTTCATTGAGTTCATCAGTTGGAGTAAATTAATGAGTTTTGAGCCTATAATTGGATAGATTCTGAGTTGTAATCTTTTCTATTATTGAACTTTGTTTAGTTGTGAGTGTGAGAAATAAGAAGTGGCTTTGACTTCTTATTTGTGAGGTATTGTAACAAGAGGAGGTTTGAATTCTTGTTTGTGAGGTGTTGTAACAAAAAGTGGATTTGACTTCTTGGAGTGCTTGTATAGTGGGTTGAACAGTTGTAATAAATTGTTGAGTTGTGAGTTAAGGGTTAGTTTCTAGGATTGCAAACAAAGCTCTTTGAAGTTAGTGGATATTGATGGTGAAATCCTACACATTGTATTCGTGGTTTCTTACTCCCTTGAGCAAGGGTTTTTTCTCGTAAAATTTGTGTTGCCCTTTATTCTACTGTTTATTATTTACTGCAATTTCCAGGATCAGGTTCCAAATATGTGTGGTAGAATTAATTAGTTCGTTCAAAACTATACTTAAAAATTGTCCGTTGATTATCAGTTTCGTCTTTAAGTATTGTTCTGGATTGAAAAAGATTGAGTTGTTGAATCTTCAAAAGATCAAGTCAATTCCATCAAAACAAGTAGAAACCAGTTTCTTAAAATCTTCATACCTAGTCTTGAACACTTGTCTATTTCTATATCTCAATCCATGAAGTACTTGAGGATTAATACTGGAGGGCATACAGGAGATTGATCCTTCAAATTTGGTATGACTTGAGTATAATGTAGATCAAATTCAAAAATTTAAAATTGCACGTCAATTGAAGTACTCAGAAGTCATTCTTGACTATGAAGACAATTTAAATGTTGCATAGTTTTGTAAATTGAGGAAGTTTCTATCAAATTCAATCTCTTCATCTCGGGTTTCCCTTTATTTTGACCAATGCAAAAAGATCAATATGAAAGATCTGCTCAACTTTTGTGGATTTTATGTTATGGATTTGTCATCTTAGGAGACTAAACCTACACTTAAGTGTTAAAATGATTACATGTTTCATGGATCCTGCCACACCCCTATTTTTACAGCCCAACCCCTCTAAGGAGTTGGTTTTAGAGAAAAATGGATTTTTCTAAATGAAGTGACGTTTTGAATAGGGATTATTTATTTTACAAAGTTGTCACTTGGAATTGAGTTTGGGTGTTCCAAGTCACCTTATTGAATCCCTATTCAAAAGAAAATTACTCTTAATTTTTGGTCTGCGAATTAGAAATCCAGATAAGGAATTCTGTTGACCGAGAAGAAGGTGTTAGGCATCCCTCAAGTCCCGTGGTTCTAGCACGGTCGCTTTAATGACTTACGCCTGCTTAAATTAATCTCTTAGATATATAATATTTGTTAGCCTAAAAGTGATTTCTGTCCTGCTTTTATTTATTGAGAATTTATTAAAAACTGTCTTGATGCGTGGCTTACCGATAGTAGTACTTTTCGCCCTTACCACGAGTTTTGATATATTTCTCGTGCCTTTGAGGCATTTATGAGTCGTCCCCATTTTCCTAGTCTAAATAAGCACATAATAGGTTTAAAATCTACCCAACCCAATCCAATCGGTTTCAAATGGTAGATTAATTTAATTATAACGAATGGTCTATAGCAGGACTTTCCAACTTCATCGTTAATTTTCACTTGTATATTAAATTCTTAATTTTCTAAAGATCAATAACGTAAATCATTTTTTTTTCAAGTTTGCTCCCTTACAAATGAGTTTTTCCTCTCTTTTATTTTGACAACATGATAGGTCTTGAATAAATTCGTAACCTTTTCACACTAATTAAGCCTTAGAAAATTGTTTCGGCCCGT
>NC_061114.1:19523286-19527566 GCF_002878395.1 Capsicum annuum | reverse complement strand
CATCCCCTAGTTGATATTTAATTTGTCCTCATAGGGCGCCATCCCCTAGTTGACATTTTATTTGTCTTCATAGGGCATCATCCCCTAGTTAACATCTTATCTCGTCTTCATAGGGCGACATACCCTAGTTGATATCTTATCTCGTCTTCATAGGGTATCATCCCCTAGTTGACATCTTATTCGCCTTCATAGGGAGCCATCCCCTAGTTGACATCTTATTTCATCTTCATAGGGCGCCATCCCCTAGTTGACATCTTATCTCGTCTTCATAGGGCGCCATCCCCTAGTTGACATCTTATTCGTCTTCATAGGGCGCCATCTCCTAGTTGACATCTTATTTCATCTTCATAGGGTGTCATCCCCTAGTTGACATCTTATCTCGTCTTCATAGGGCGTCATCCCCTAGTTGACATCTTATTTGTCTTCATAGGGCTCCATCTCCTAATTGACATCTTATCTCATCTTCGTAGGGTGTCATCCCCTAGTTGATATCTTATTCGTCTTCATAGGGCGCCATCCCCTAGTTGATATCTTATTCGTCTTTATAGGACGCCATCCCTAGTAGACATCTTATTTCATCTTCATAGGGCGTCATCCCCTAGTTGATATCTTAGGAAACACCATTTCCTAATTTTTCTTATTCATCTTCATAGGGCGCCATCCCATAGTTGACATCTTATCTCGTCTTCATAGGGTGTCATCCCCTAGTTGACATTTTATTTTGTCTTCATAGGGCGACATCCCTTATTTAACATCTTAAGAAACACCATTTCCTAATTTTTCTTATACGCCTTCATAGGGCGTCATCCCCTAGTTGACATTTTATTTCATCTTCATAGGGCGTTATCCCCTAGTTAACACCTTATTCGTCTTTATAGGGTGTCATCCCCTAGTTGACATCTTATCTCGTCTTCATAGGGTGCCATCCCCTAGTGGACATCTTATTTTGTCTTCATAGGGTGCCATCCCCTAGTTGACATCTTATTCGTCTTTATTGTGCGTCATCCTCTAGTTGATAGCTTATTCGTCTTCATAGGGTGCCATCCCCTAGTTGATATCTTATTCGTCTTCATAGGACGCCATCCCCTAGTTGACATCTTATTCGTCTTCATTGGGTGTCATCCCCTAGTTTACATCTTATTCGTCTTTATAGGGCGCCATCCCCTAGTCGACATCTTAGGAAACACCATTTCCTAATTTTTCTTATTCGTCTTCATAGGGCGCCATCCCCTAGTTGACATTTTATTTCGTATTTATAGGGCGTCATCCCCTAGTTGACATTTTAGGAAATAAACCTTCCTATTTTTCTTCTTTACGTCTTCATAGGGTATAACAACCCCTAGTTGCATTTTAAGAAGCAAATATCCAAACTCTTTTTCATGCATTCATAAGGCATAACTTTCTTTGGTTGCATTATTGAGAATAGGGTTCTTATTTTATTGCGCACCTAGCCTAGATTTCTATCATTTTCATTTATTTATTTATTTATTTTTAAACTAGTTATTAGTTTTTTCTAATAACTCACAAAATTTTCCTAGAGCAAACTGAGGTAGAAAATTTTGTTTGTTTTGTTTTGTTTTCTTTGATGGCTTGCAGGTTTTTTGTAAAACACAGGTTTAATGTCGGGAATGGCATTCCATCTCTGATTTGAGTAGAGAAGAATGATTAGTCTGAAAATATAGAGTCAGCTTTGCATCTGTAGTGGCCCAACATCTCAAGAGTCATCTTCATATCTTCTGATCAAGAGAACAAGTATCCAATAATATTCTATGAACGATCCTTGGGAGGAGCGCAAACGAATCAATCCAAGTTTCAAGTTCAAGTCTCAAATCCTAACTTCAAGATCAAATTTTAAGATCAATGTACCCACCAGAAGAAGGTGAGGCGATAACTGGAGATCTAGGAGGAAGATCTGAAGCAAGAGAATCAAGACAATTAGAATAGATAGGATCTTGTATCTTTCATTTTTAGTTTTACTTTTTCTTTTTCTAATGTAATAAAAGGAGTCACGGACCGAAAACTCAAAGGAACCTCACCTCGACTCTCCAACTCATCCATTCATTTCAACACCTATTTGAACTACACGTGACCTGATTCTCTTATAACCCGAGATATGTAGGATGCCTAAAGCCAGGGTTTGGTCACACCTCTTTTCTACTTATTTACGTATTACTTTTGAATAAATGGTTGGGCCAAAAATTAGTCATGTTTACTTCTTTGCTTGAAAATTTTCCATATTTCCAAGCAAAGAGAGACATTCTGTAAACACCTAATTTTTGACCAAACTGAATGTTTTACATCATTTAGTGTTTAATATATATTTAATTTTTATCTTATTTTTACAAGATTGCTTGAAAACTACAAAAGTAAAGTCACATTTTTAAATAAGTTTTTTATTGCTTATTTATTTATTTATTTATTTATAGGAAAAGAAAATTTGCTAAACTATATTTATTTTCTTCTTTTAACTTTTAATAAATAATCTAGTGATATTAATACTCTGTAATCATGTTTTAAGACTAATTATTTTACTTGTATTTTATTGGTTTTAGATAAGTTTTATTTTCTTTTTTATGTTTCTTTATTTTTATTTAAAACATTAATTTTAAAATAATTATAAAAAAAAAGCCCTAAACTACTCCCCACATACCCACTCCCTCAAAACCACTCCCTAAACACCACTCCCCTAACCTTCCCCACGTCCCATTCTTTCCCCACATCCCATAATTCTCTCACTTTTACAACTCACACAACACACTATTATATAAACCAACAACACGAACACTTAGAGGGGGGAGGACATTGAACAACACTGGAGAAAACTAAGAAGAAATAAACTGGGAGAACATTCACAGACAACAAAGGGAAAATAACAACCAAAAATTCCTCACATCAAAAGACTTTGAGCTTTGTTCACGGTTTAAGTTCGAGGCTTCATCTTCTTGTTGTTATTAGGAATTATTTTCAAAAGAGGTAACCCTCAAATCTTCTATTGTGGCATAATAATGTGTTAAATGAACATGTGATGTTTGTGTTCCAACGATGATTCCGATTTTTCTTTCCTTTTCTTTCAGTTTTCATTTTGGTTAAATCTATAATCGGTTCGATATTTCCTTTTCCTCTTGAATATGTTTAGTTAATGGTGGTTTAATTCATTTCTTTCCTCTTGGCTTTTGCTTACTAAAAATGGACTTAACAATTTGCTAATTGGTTCACTCATTCTGTTAGTTTTGTTTCCTTGAGTCCTCCATTATTATAAACTTAGACGATGAAAGCTTGAAACATGGATTGAGAGTTCGTCGAAAGAAAAAGTAATACAAACGGACCAGGGAAGAAGTTGAAATCTGTACAGTAGTGATAAAATATAAATAAAAGCATGAGGTTAGTTTTAGCTAGACAATGCTAAGTTATTAAAAATGCATGTAATGGCAAAGTTTATTTGCTGTGCGTATTTTTCCTGAACAATTGCATCATTTTGTAATCGACTTAGCATGTTAATTGTTTTGAGTTGTGGTATTCATTTCTATTTTCACTGACAATGCCATCCCGCAAAAGAAATATGTAATATCATTTTGAAATTAGATATAAAAAGGAGTTGGAAGTTGAGTTCAGATCTCTATTTTGAGGTTTTGGTGACATTGTTCTTACATTCTAAAATCGGTTAATTTTGTCATGCGAGTTTTTATCATAATATTATAATTAAAGCATGAATAAAGGTGTTTAAATGGCGTCATACATTATTCAGTCCATGTAAATTGTTCTATTTTTTTCTTATGGTTTAAAATTGATTCGAAATACTCGCTAATCAAATGTCTCAAAATAATAACCGTCAGTTTGGGTTTTTAATTTTCTTGGGTTACTTTAAGTTCTTTTGTTTCTTTTCTTTACTTATTTTACTCATTGATATTAGGAGCAAGTTGTCCTTGTCTTTGAGTTTTTGTAATTCCATTTTTGCTATCAAAGTCAGTTATATTATGTTAAATAAGCTCTTATAATCTTAACTGAAATCCTTGAATGCAAATTGATCCAAATAACAATATTTCATGATCTATGTTCAATTTTTTTAACTAGTGATTTCTTTAATAATGATCTCTTAAATGAGTTTCATGGGTCTAGTTTAAAGTAATTAAACAATACTTTGAAAAGATGTAATTAGAGAATTCTTTTTTATTTCACAAATTGCTTATGGTATCTGTTATTGAATATCTAATTGATTATTTCAAGATGATTTGGGGGAGTCTATATAACGGGCCGAAACAATTTTCTAAGGCTTAATTAGT
>NC_061114.1:19515241-19520286 GCF_002878395.1 Capsicum annuum | reverse complement strand
TTCAAAGTATTGTTTAATTACTTTAAACAAGACCTATGAGACTCATTGAGGAGATCATTATTAAAGAAATCACTAGTTAAAAAAATTGAACATAGATCATGAAACATTGTTATTTGGATCAATTTGCATTCAAGGATTTCAGTTAAGATTATAAGTGCTTATTTAATATAATATAACTAACTTTGATAGCAAAAATGGAATTACAATAACTCAAAGACAAGGCCAACTTGCTCCTAATATCAACGATTAAAATAAGTAAAGAAAAGAAACAAAAGAACTTAAAGTAACCCAAGAAAATTAAAAACCCAAAATGACGGTTTATTAATTTGAGACATTTGATTAGTGAGTATTTCGAATTAATTTTAACCATAAGAAAAAAATAGAACAATTTACATGGAGTGAATAACGTATGACACCATTTAAACACCTTTATTCATGCTTTAATTATAATAGTATGATAAAAACTTGCATGACAAAATTAACAGATTTTAGTAAGCAAGAACACTGTCACCAAAACCTCAAAATAGAGATCTAAACTCAACTTCCAACTCCTTTTTATATCTAATTTCAAAATGATATTACATATTTGTTTTGCGGGATGGCATTGTCAGTGAAAATAGAAATGAATACCACAACGCAAAACAATTAACATGCTAAGTCTATTACAAAATGATGCAATTGTTCAGGAAAAATACGCATAGGAAATAAACTTTGCCATTACATGCATTTTTAATAACTTAACATTGTCTAATTAAAACTAACCTCATGCTTTTATTTATATTTTATCACTACTGTATAGATTTCAACTTCTTTCCTGGTCCGTTTGTATTTCTTTTTCTTTCGATGAACTCTCAATCCATGTTTCAAGCTTTCATTGTCTAAGTTTATAATAATGGAGGACTCAAGGAAACAAAACTAACAGAATGAGTGAACCAATTAGCAAATTGTTAAGTCCATTTTCAGTAAGCGAAAGCCAAGAGGAAAGAAATGAATTAAACCACCATTAACTAAAGATATTCAAGAGGAAAAGGAAATATCGAACCGATTATAGATTTAACCAAAATGAAAATTGAAAGAAAAGGAACGGAAAACCAGAATCATCATTGGAACACAAACATCACATGTTCATTTATCACATTATTATGCTACAATAAAAGATTTGAGGGTTATCTCTTTTGAAAATAATTCCTAACAACAACAAGAAGAAGCCTCGAACTTAAACCGTGAACAAAACTCAAAGTCTTTTGATGTGAGGAATTTTTGGTTGTTATTTTTCCTTTGTTGTCTGTCAATGTTCTCCAACTTTATTTCTTCTTAGTTTTCTCCTGTGTTGTTCAATGTCCTCCCCCCTCTAAGTGTTTGTGTTGTTGGTTTATATAATAGTGTGTTGTGTGAGTTGTGAAAGTGAGAGAATTATGGGATGTGGGGAAAGAATGGGACGTGTGGAAGGTTAGGGGAGTGGTGTTTAGGGAGTGGTTTTGAGAGAGTGGGTATATGGGGAGTAGTTTAGGGTTTCTTTTTTTTATTATTATTATTATAATTATTTTAAAATTAATGTTTTAAGTAAAAATAAAAAAGAAAATAAAACTTATCTAAAATCAATAAAATACAAGTTAAATAATTAGTCTTAAAATATGATTACGGAGTATTAATATCACTAGATTATTTATTAAAAGTTAAAAGAAGAAAACAAATATAGTTTAGCAAATTTTCTTTTTCCTAAAAATAAATAAACAATAAAAAAGTTATTTAAAAATGTGACTCTATTTTTGTAGTTTTCAAAATTTTAAAAGCAATCTTGTAAAAATAAGATAAAAATTAAATATATATATTAAACACTAAATGGCGTAAAACATCCAGTTTAATAAAAAATTAGGTGTTTACGGATCGTTTGATGTATATGAAGAATTCGAGTCATTCTACTTCTCATAAAAGTAAGCTTTGGCATAGAAAATCACAAGAAGTAAAACCCTGTAAATTTGATTCGAAAAATACTATCGAAAGAAGTTGGAAGCAAGCCGAGCCTTAGAATGTGGGAAAAAATATTTTTTTTATTAGATTGGTGATGCAATTAATTTTTCTCTAGAGTTTACTACTCTATTTATCTGGACTCAGTCACATCTAGCTTTAATTTTTTATCCTACATAGTGCTGTGATAGACATTTAATTTATTCTCTGGGTTGTACATCCTTTTATATTGTTGTGATAGACATTTAATTTATTCTCTGGGTTGTACATCCTTTTCTTAGATCTCAGAAGTATGGAACTGCACTTCATTTTTTTTTTTTCCGTTTCTCAAGTCATGTTAAATACTGCTTCAAGATTCGGTTTCAATGCTTCTGGAGATTAAAACAAAATCCACAATACTTCAATCACATCCATTTAACACGCCAGATATAATAAGTGTTTGTTTCTATAGAATCTTGACGAAGTCAACATACAATATCGTTTACTCAACTTGCTGGCACGTATACCATTTTTTCAACCAAAGTATAAACCAAGGAACCGTATTTTACTTCTCCTGAGATGCTCATTATAGTATAATCAATTTGGTGTACCCATGTTTTAGCTGGATTTTCATAGAGACAATCAACACAGTACAATTAGGAACGAGACATCTTCCTTTGATGGAGTTTCCGTTGTCTATTTTGTAAGACCTTATAAATTTTGACTAATTTATTTTGGACCCTCCCACATGTTTAATGATAATATTTTACTTGACTCATAATAAGGGATGTTAAAGGGATTTTTGGGAAGTGTTTCGAAATTTTTGTAAAGCGTCCAGGTTCATTTTGGGACCCCGAATGTAACGACCTGAATTTTTGATGTTATATGTGGAAAATGTTTTTTTGTGTGATTTGACTATTTTATCCCTTCCCATATTTGCCTTGTGGCATTTTTAGGGTGTGGGGTGATCGACATAAGTTTTGATGCATTTTGATGTCATTTATGTGATATTGTGGTTTTTGGAGGTTTCGAGAGCCTTATAGTATAAATGACATATTGTGGTTTTTGGAGGTTTTGAGTGTCTTATAGTGTACTTCAGTTGTTTTATTTTGATTTGTGTGACGGATGGCAAAAAGGACTGCGTCAGCAGATTCAGAACAACAATTTTAGGATGGTAACATGTTTGGTGTGGTTTTACGATTTTTAAATCTTATTTCGACCCTCGATCCAAAAAGTTGTGATTTTGGGATTTGAGGGGTCAAATTTGTGAAAATGACGTCTTTTCAAAAATTTAATATCGCCAATGAGTTTGAAGCATTGAATTTGATAGGGTATCAAAGTTCGTTTGCATTCACGAGATTTCGGATAAATTCTGAGAGGGCCCGGGGAGACTTGGAATGCACCAAGTCCCTAGCTTGTGCACCCACGATCGCGACACTCCTGTTGCAATAGCTAGGTACTATGATCGCGACATCTTGTCCGCGATATCGATACCTCTGCCAGGTCAGGTCCTGCGATCGCGGCCTAAGGTACATGATCGCGAGTGTCGGATATAAATACCTGGTTTTCGCCATTTTTTCACCAATTTTGAGACTTTGAGCTTAGTTTTTCGTTGTTTTGATAAATTTTCTCTATTTTTAAGCTTGGTTAAGATCCATTACACTTGTTTAAACTAATTCTTCCATATTTAATATTAGATTCTTGTTTTAATTCGAATTTGAAAGTAGAAATTGGGGATTTTGGCCCCGAAGGTTCAAAATTGTCTTTCTTCGAACCAAGCCCCAAATTCAACACTTTTTCACTTGAATAATGTTCGTAATCCTATAATTACTAGTTTTTCTCAATTTCACCTTCAAAACAATCTCGAATCTTGACTTTAAAATAGATTTTGAAGGTTTTATCTGGTAAAGCTTTAAAATGATTTTCTTCAATTTGAACCTCATTTTTAACTCCATTTTGCTTGGGCTTTCAGCTGTAGACTCCTAAAAATACGGAGAACACAAATAAAGTTATGATTTTGTCTTTCTTTTTCGAAAATCCAATTTGGGGGTCCGTTTTGACCCCGAATCTAATATACGCAATGCGGGTATCGTTGGTTTTGTTTTGACGTGTAGATTCTATATTTTTTTATTTTAGTTAATTTTTGGGCCGTTCATGAGAAGTAAGGGTTGGGATTGAAGTCTTTTGTTGTGGTTTTTGGCCTTTGAGGTAGGTTATGGCTTAACTCTTTTAGACTGGACTGGGTAGTTAATTTTGATACAAAATACATGTTAAGAGGACGGAAACTAATCTTGAATTTGTTTATCTTAATGTGTTGAGCCCGTGTGGGTCCTATATGTGATATATGTTATGGTTTGGAAATTTTATGTTTTATGTGTGACCGTGTGGGGTCCTATGTGATAGTGATAGCCTTGAATATTTGATGATAATTGTATCTTGTGTGATGAAATAGCCTATTGTTGTACCATTTGTGTATTGTGATATATTCATACTCTATTGACATATGAAATATATGTAAATTCATGGATGGTAGAAAATAATGAGTAGATATTGGCTCACATGATTGTAGAAATATATCTGTCACACCTCAAATCCTATTGGGGCGGATTGGCACCCATAACCGAGGAGGCCCAGGAGAACCAGCTCATAACCTTATACTTCCCATGCATACCTCTATGACAGCCCGAAATTCAGACAGCATCATGTTGCATATAAAAGGAAATAATCACCTGTATAAGCTCGAGCACACATATATATGTATATACAATACTTGGCTGTTGGAGCCATCACGTCTATTAACAAAATACCACCTTGACTGTACATTAGGTCTACAAAGCGTCTAGATAATACACAGAGTTTAACTAAGTTCGGGACACACCCTGCCATATAACTAACTTCTATACAATACCAAAAGTGACTGGATATGACATGGAAAGCCCCAAAGCAAACTGGAGCTCACCAAAAGTAGCTGGATATCCTGGCTCCTACTTGTACGGTGTATGAGCTGAGGTACCTGTACCTGCAGCATGAAATACAGGTCCCCCGTGGGGGACGTCAGTACGAAATATGTACTGAGTATGTAAAGCTGTAGATAATCA
>NC_061114.1:19513915-19515141 GCF_002878395.1 Capsicum annuum | reverse complement strand
CTGACGTCCCCCACGGGGGACGTCAGTACGAAATATGTACTGAGTATGTAAAGCTGTAGATAATCACATATGATATAGGAGCTCAATAGAAATCAGAAACAAGTGAATAAATCATAATAGGAGTGGACCACACTTACTAGAACTTGTGACAACCTGTACATTGTATTTATTCAATCACTTTACCTTCGTTTTTATCATCTTTGTAATCATTACTATATTGTATGTGACTATTATGCAGCCTCCAGTACACATCAACTGGGATCGACCTTTGATAGGCTTATGCTCCTGGGATACCACCCATAAACACATAAATAGGGATCGACCCATGATAGGCTTATGCCCCTGGGATACCACCCGATAAGAGAGAACTTCCATCACTTAGTTCAATTAATCTTTCAGATTGTTATTTCGGTCGCCACCGCATTTTTGATATTTTGAAACAATGATACATCAATAAGAGATATATAAATAGACCATCAATGCAATAATGATAAAGTAAGAACTCATTGGTACATCAATGGAGTGTTTTGAAGTCATCAATGCCATAACAATGAAGTAGAAACTTATTGGTATATCAATGAAACATTTTAGAGTCATTAATAGCACATGGATCTTGTTTGAGTAACCGGATACCTTCTAACATTCATTAGAGCAATAAACATGTAAGATTTGGAAAACAAGTAAGTATTGGAATGTCTTGACATCTTGTAGGGTGGAAACAAGTTCATTGGTAACGTAGGACATCATACAAAACCATTACAGATCACATGTTATTGAATAACTTTGAAAACTTCTTAATAGAACAATTGTTCACTTTCATGCCAAAGATATGGTATAGAATATGCTTTACATACCTGACTGTCAACCTTCAATACTAGTCCCAAATAGACTTCCCGTCTTTTCGGATTACTTATCTACAATGAACATATATAGCAATCTAGTATTAGCAACCAAACGTCACAATTCAATTATTTGAATTCACTAAACTAGTGTTAAGTAGTAAGCCTTAATTACACCATAAAGGGTGTCACTTTAACCCTCTTATACTCCAATTACATTCACATGCCATGCATATTCATACAACATCCTCCAATAGTAAGTTTGGATTCATTTATCCTTCCAACCAATCCATTAAACCAAATTAAGCCATAGACATAAATAATCATCAATTCAATAGTATATCACCATATCCACCTTCCATAACTCAATTACCATATCCACCTTCC
>NC_061114.1:19470164-19510915 GCF_002878395.1 Capsicum annuum | reverse complement strand
AGGAGTTATGGTCGTTTAAAGTTGACCCTAAAAATTCAGCTGGCCTCAGTAGTTTGTGTGCAAGAAATTTTCTTGCACATTTACTATTCCCAAATATCCCGCCCACCATTTTATATTTAGAACGTGCTCGATTATATTCGAAACCTATCTATGTTTGGAAATCTTTATATCATTGGAAAGCTTATTCAATAACCTTCATATGGAACCATCGACGGGCAAATTTCGATATAAATAAAATAAAATAAAAATTAATTCTATATAAATAAGACCAATACACGTACTTGAATACGCCAATACACGTACTTGAATACGGGGTGTTACAATATCACTATGGTTGGTAGTGGAAATACTCATTGTGATTGGTTGTAAACATTACATCTTCATATCATACTCATTCATGAAATATTGGTACCACTGTGGCAATACCTGAGAAAAACTAGCAACATCTTTTATTGACAAAAAATGTAACATCTTATAAAACCCTCCTTGAGGGATTTGTCGGGGAGGAGATATGATATATGGATTATATATGGGTTGATGAACTCCCTATGGGCCCTACATCGGAAATCTTTAGCTCTGTAGGTGTATTTGGAGACTGTACGCCGATCTCAGAGGTTGTGCGACGACCTCGTGCATCATCATGATCATTCTTATTATATTTACTTCATTATACTTATGATGTGATTGTATTTCTATTTTTACTTGTTACTTATTTAATTGTTCTATCTTTCTATACTTGTGTGTGATGATCTTGTGTATATATATAGTCCTTCCTTGTTGTAATTGTATATGTTATATTGTATATTAGTGATCTTTTCAGGTTTATGGCAATATATGTAATATTATAGAACTGTTAGTGCAAACGATGTGGGATACTGTTGTGGGATATTTTTTAAATATAGGTAACGTGCCCTTAGTGTGTATTTTGTATGCTTTATTTTCTACTTTTCTCCATCGGCCTATGATACCTACTGAGTATAAGTGGACCTTACCCACTCCTATTGTACCCCTTTGATGTATATTCAGGTTTGGATGCATCCTACGTTGCATGATTCAAGCGGTATTTGGAGCTTTCAAGGTAGTGGGTAATTTTCAGATGGCTGGATGTCTTTTACTACCTTTCTTCATAGGTTATTTCTTTATCTTCATTTCAGAGACAAAGTATCTATTGTATTTAGACATCTTATGCATTTCCATTATATTCTAGTTGTACTAGAAATGTTCTTACATTGTTAACATCAAGTTTTGAGAGTTTTGGCTTTATTATTGGTTATATTTTTCCATACTTATTATACTTGTATGGTTAGACTTTGTTCTAGAAGACTTTCCGTGGTTTTTATTGGCTTTTCCCCTTGTGTATCAGTTTGGGTGATAAGCTTACTTGTTAAGGTTCTCCACGACAAGTGATATCATAACCCTTGAATTTTGGGTTGTGACACATTAGTATCAGAGTAACCAGGGTCATCAATCTCAATGATATATGAATGGTATGTCTAATAGAGTATCACAGATATGTATGTAGATATTCATATATATTTTAGAGAGGCTATCAAATGTCTTTAGGAAACTTCCCTCATTTTATCTTTTATTGTACAAATTTTCTTTACACCTTACGATTCGAGTTGTGTTTCACTCTTTTTGCATAAATAGTGTTGACTAGGTCCCACGAGAGTAGAGATGTCAAACTTTCACCCAGTGCGTAAGACTTAAGTCGTGGAAAAACTTGAGGGAGTGGATGGGCCCGTGGATCAGCCCCATCTAGGAGGAGTTCTTCTGGACTCTCCTTGAGCCTCATATTGAGCAGATTAGGGGTGTAAATTCAGTAATAATTCCTCATAGTTTGTTTGCCCAAGTGTTGAAGGGGTTATTGGTGCATTTGCTGCCCGCTTAGAGAGTTCTCCTTTGGTTATGTTGGGCATTCCTCCATCCCCTAGTGTGGATCTTACTATGGAACCTACTTTTATTTTAGGTACTCCTCATACCTCGAGTACTATTTCTCCATCAACACTGATATCTTAGTATGTTTCTCCAAGATCAGAAGCCCATTCTTTATTTATGTTACCTCCTCAGATGGAATCTTAGCCTGCTAGATTCATCATGAATCCTCTTGTTGCTAGTATAGTGATGTCTTTTGAGGATCAAAAGAGGTTTGAGAGATTTACTTGTTTGGGTCCTCCTAGATTTAATGTTGTTGTGGGAAAGAATGCCTATAATTTCTTGATTTATTATGGTAGGAAGTTGCATAACTTGGGTTTGTTTGAGTTGCATGGAGTGGCTTATACTACCTATCAATTAAGAGATGCTGTGAGAGATTGTGGAGGTCATATGTTGGTTGTAGACCTTTTGATTTTCCTAAAATGACTTGAGATCAGTTAACTGATGCCTTTTTGGATAGGTTTGTGCCTTACAGTTTGAGAGATCAGATGAGAGATGAGTTTGATTGCTTGGATTAGGGATCCATGATCATTGTAGAGTATGAGGCACGCTTCTATGACTTTTCCAGGTATTCTTATGCCAATATTTGCATTGAGTCTTAGAAGATTTGGAAGTTTATGAAGGGTTTAGATGTTTCCCTTTAGTTGGCTACGCCTTAAATTTTTGTATTTGAAGCATCTTTTCAGAGCATTATGGATTAAAAAAATGGCAGAGGGCATTCTTAGAGAATCTTTAGGAGGCACCAAGAAGGTGCGCCATTTTGGTGAGTTCATAGGTGAGACTTCTCAAGGCAGAGATTTTAGAGGTTCTCATGGGTATCAGGGTATACTAGTGAAGAAAGCCTTGTAGAATTCAGGTGGTGGATCTTCTGGTTTGGTATTTGAAGGTGGTCATCCAGGACCAGTGGTATCTTTTCCTGTTGAGGCAGGTCATAGAGGTTTCTTTGTATGTGATGAGGTTTGCAATTTGCCCAAGGACTGTCTCAGTTGTGTGATTAGAGCTACTCGTATTTTAGTTGTGAGGGGTAGGGGTTCTACCAGAGGTGCGAGAAGTAGGGGTAGTGGAGCTCTTGGTGGTGGTCATGGGGCTACTCAACTAGTAGGTTGTTGTGGTGATGGTTATGATATATCCGCCAGGCCAAAGGAAGAGGCTTCTGATTCTAGGATCACAGGTATCATCCTCCTTTGTTTCAGATCTGCATCAATGTTATTTGATCTTGAATTGAATTTCTTCTATGTGTCTACATATTTTCTTAGGTTTTGATTTTGGTAGTGAGCCTCTTTCCATGCCTATTCATGTATCTACCCCTTTAGGAGATTCTTTAGTGATGGATCAGTGTATCGATCTTGTGTTGTGACTTTTTTAGGCCATGATTCTTGGGTAGATTTGCTATTGTTAGACATAGTTGATTTTGATGTTATTTTTGGGTATGGACTGGTTAGATCCTTATCATATTATCCTAGATTTTTATGCTAAGACTGTAACTTTAGCTTCGCCAGACGTGCCACAGATAGCTTAGAAATATGAGCTTTATTCGGGTCCTAATTCAGGCTCATAGATTGGTTGAGAGGGGATGTTTATCTTATTTGGCTCATATTCATGATACTAGTATTATTTCACCTCCTTTCTTAGATTATGTTCGTGTTGTCTATGAGTTTGTGGATGTATTTTCTATGGATTTTCCTAGTATGCCTCTAGATCATGATATTAATTTTTCTATAGATATTGAGAAGGGAACTAAGCCCATTTCTATTCCTCTTTATAGGATATCCCTAGTCTAGTTGAATGAATTGAAGGATTAGTTGCAGAAGCTATTGAATAAGGGATTTATCCGACCTAGTGTATCACCTCAGGGTGAACCTATTTTGTTTGTAAAGAAAAAGGATGGGTCTATGCGTATGTGTATTGATTATTGATAGTTAAATAAAATTACTGTTAAGAATAACTATTCTCTTTCTCGTATTAATGATTTATTTGATCAACTTCAGGGTGTTGCGGTGTTTTTAAAGATTGATTTGATATTCGATTATCACCAGTTGAGGATTAGAGCTTTGGATATCTTGAAGATAGCTTTTTTAACTCGATATGATCATTATGAGTTCTTGGTCATGTTTTTTAGGTTGACCAATGCCCCTGTCCCGTTCATAGAGTTGATGAATTGGGTATTCCGACCATATCTTGACTTCCTTTTTATTATACTTATAGATGATATCTTGATCTATTCCAAGAGTGAGGATGAGCATGAGGAGCAGTTACAGATTGTGCTTCAGAGATTAAGGGATGAGAAATTGTATGCTAAGTTCACCAAGTGTGAGTTTTTGTTGGAGTCTCTTTCCTTATTGTGTCATGTGGTGACTAAGAAGGGTATTATGATTGATCTAGATAAGATTACAACAACTTATGATTGGTCTAGACCTATTTCACCCACCTAGATTCAGAGTTTTATTGGCTTGATAGGTGATTATCATTGTTCTGTTGAGGGTTCCTCATCCATTGCAGGTCTATTGACCAAGTTGACTCGGAAGAAGATTTCTTTCCAGTGGTCTGATGCTTGTGAGGAGAGCTTTCAAAATCTTAAGGATTTATTGATTTTATCTCCTATCTTGACTTTGCCCAAGGAGGGAGTGGGATTCACTATCTTTTATGATGCTTCAGGTGTTGGGTTAGGTGCTGTGTTGATGCAACAGCGTAAGATAATAGTGTATGCTACTCGTCAGTTGAAGACCCATAAGAGTAATTATCCTAACCATGATCTGGAGTTGTGTGCGGTTGTTTTTGCTTTGAACTTATGGAGGCACTACTTGTATGTAGTCCATTGTGATATTTTCTCGGATCATCGTAGCCTTTAGTACTTATTCACCCAGTGAGATCTTAATATGAGGCAACGTCATTGGCTTGAGTTGCTTAAGGATTATGACCTGACTATTCTCTACATCCGAGGAAGGCTAATGTAGTTGTAGATGCCTTGAGCCAGAAGTTGACTAGCATAGATAGCTTGGTAGATCTTTTGACCGAGGAGAGGCCTTTATCATTAGAGTTAAGTCCTTAGATAAACAAATGGTTAGGCTTTATATTTTTACACCTGGGCATGTTTTGCCATTCTTGGAGGCTCGGTCTTCTTTAATGGAGTAGATTCAAGCTCATCAGTTTGATGATGAAGGATTAAGATTGATTCGAGATAAGGTGTTGAGTGGTGACGCTAAGGATAACTCACTTGATTAAGATAGAGTTTTGAGAATTAGAGGCCGAGTTTATGTGCCAAGAGTAGGAGATTGGATTAGATTGATTTTGGAGGAGGCCAATTATTCCTGGTATTCTATCTATCGGGAGCGATTAAAATATGGTGTGATCAACATTATAGGTAGGGTGGTATGAGGAATTATATAGCGGACTTTATAGCTCGTTGCCTTTGTTGTTAGTAGGTGAAGGCAAAGCATATGAGGCCTAGTAGATTGCTTCAGAGGTTACCTATTCCTGAGTGAAAGTGGGAACAGATCACTATAGACTTCGTGACTTGTTTGCCTCGTACATTTTATGGTTTTGATAGTGTTTGTCTTATCTAGATTGATTGACCAAGTTTGCTCCTTTTATTTCGGTTCAGGTTTCTTTTAGTACTAAGAGGTTGGCTTGCATCTAAATTCATGCTATTGTGCATCTTCATGGTGTGCCAGTGTCTATCATCTCAGATTGTAGTTCAGTGTTCACATCTCATTTTTTGAAGACTTTTCAGGATGAGCTGGGCACTCAAGTTGATCTTAGCACAGTATTTCACCCTCAGACTGATAGTCAGTTACAGCGGACTATCCAGGTTTTAGAGGATATGCTCCATGCTTGTGTGATAGATTTTGGTGTCCAGTGGGAGCAGCATTTAGCATTAACAGAGTTTCTATATAATAATAACTATCATTCTATTATCGATATGGCTCCTTTTGAGGCATTGTATGGTAGGCGTTGTCTCTCACCAGTGGGTTGTTTTGAGGGTTCTAAGGTTAGACCTTGAGCTACGGACTTACTTTGTGAGACTTTGGATAGAGTTTGAATCAATCTGGATAGGCTCTGAGCGTCTTAGAGTAGGTAGAAGTGCTATGCAAATTGTAGACTTCGTGCCTTGAGATTTGGTGTTGGTGACCATGTTTTCCTTCAAGTTTCACCCATGAAGGGTGTGATGAGGTTTTGGAGGAGGTGCAAGCTTAGCCCCAGGCATATTGGTCCATTTAATATTTTTCAAACTGTTGGTGATGTGGCATAAGAGTTGGCCTTATCTCTAGATTTATTAGTTGTTCATCTAGTTTTTCATATTACTATGTTTAATTGATATATTCTTGATGAGTCTCATGTCATTCGTTGGGAGTGGGTTCGGTTAGATGAGCAGTTATCTTTTATTAAGGAGCCAATCTCCATTTTGGCTAGGGATGTTAGGCGGTTTCACTCTAGAGTTATCCCTGTGGTTAAGGTTCAGTAGCGACATCGACCTGTAGATAAGTCTACTTAGGAGGTCAGTCTGATATGCGTAGTTCTTATCCCCAACTCTTTGTTGATTCAGGTACTTGTTTGCCTTAGTTCAAGGACGAACTAGATTCTTAATAGTGGATGAGGTAACGACCTGAATTTTTGATGTTAGATGTAAAAAATGTGTCTTTGAGTAATTTGACTAATTTATCCCTCCACGTAGTTGCATTGTTGTATTTATAAGGAGTTGGGTTGATCGGTACAGTTTCTGATGTATTTTGGTGCCATTTAAGTGATAGGAGAGTTCGAGAGCCTATAGTGGACTTCAGTCGTTATCTTTGATCCATACGACGGATGGCAAAACGGAATACACCAAAAAATCCAAAACATCAATTTCAGGGTGGTAACATGTTTGGTGTGGTTTAAAGGCTTTTAAATCTCATTTCAACCCTCGGTTTGGAAAGTTGTGATTTTGGATTTCGGGGGTCAACTTTGTGAAAATGACATCTTCTTAAAAATATGATATCGTCATTGAGTTTGGAGAGTCGAATTTGATATGGTAGCATACTTTATTTGCATTCATAGGATTTTAAATGAATATCGAGGGGGCCATAGAGACTTGAAATGCACCAAGTCCCCAGCTGCTGCTTCCCTCAGCTGGTGCACCTACGATCGCGATGCTTCTATTTCGATCACGATAGAGCATACAAGCTAGGTACTATGATCTCGAAACCTTGTCCGCGATCGCAATACTACGAGGTCAGGTCCTGCAATCGCAACCCAAGGCCCGCGATCATGAGTGCTGGGTATAAATACCCAATTTTCGTTATTTTTTCACCAATTCTTTGACATTAAGCTTAGGATTTTATGGTTTTGAGTAATTTTCTCCACTTCTAAGCTTGGGTAAGCTCTATTACACTCATTTCAACTAATTTCTTTCATCTTTAACATTAGAATCTTTTTTTATTTTGAATTTGAAAGTGGAAATTGGGGATTTTGTCCTTGAAAGTGCAAAATTATATTTCTTTGAACTAAGCCCCAAATTAGATTCGATATTTCTTTATTTTAGTTGATTTTGGGGTCGTTCATGAGAAGTAAGGCTTGGGATTGAAGATTTTTGTTGTAGTTTTCGGGCTTTGAGGTAGGTTATGGGTTTATTCTTTCAAAATGGGTTGGGTAGTTAATTTTGATATAAAACCCATGTTAAGGTGATAGGAACTAATCATCACTTTGGCTATCTTAATGTGTTGAGCCCAGTGGGGCCTATATGTGATATATATGATGGTTGGGAAACTTTATGTGTTATGTGGGACCGTTGGGGTCCTATGTGATGTGATATCCTGGAATACTTGATGATAATTGTATCTTGTGTGATGAAATAGCCTATTGTGGTACCATTTGTCGTATTGTGATATATTCATACTCTATTGGCATATGAAATATGTGGAAATTCATGGATTATCGAAAATAATGAGTGGATATTGGCTCACGTGGTTGTTAATATATCATTGTGGTTGGTTGTGGAAATACTTATGTGATTTATTGTGAGCACCACATTCTCATATCATACCCATTCTTTAAACATTGGTAACACCGTGGCAACACCTGATAAATTTTGACAGTACATTTTTATGACAGATAATGTGACATCTTATAAAACCCTCCCCTAGGGTTGTGCCTGGGAGGGGATATGATATATGGACTGTTGACGGGTTGACAAACCCCCCTTGGGTCATATGTTGGGAAACTTTAGCTCCTTTGGTATATATGGACACTGTCCGATGACCTTGGAGGTCATATGGCAACCTCATGCATTATCTTCATAATTCTTATTGTAGTTGCTTCATTATGCTTGTGATGTTATTGTATTTTTGTTTTGACTTGTTACTTATCTAATTGTTCTATCTTCTTATACTTGTACTTTTTTATCTTGTGTATATATATTGTCCTTCCTTGTTCTACTTGTATTTGTTATATTGTATACTTGTGATACTTTTCCATTTGTCGCAATATATGTGATATTATAGAACTATTAATGCTAGCGATATGGGTTACTATTATGGGATATTTTCTGATTGCAGGTGACGTTCCCTAAGGTGTATTTTGTATGCTTTTTTTTTCTACTTTGATCGGTCAGCCTATTATACCTACTGAGTACAAATGGACTATACTCGCTCCTATCGTTCTCTTTTGGTATAGATTCAGGCATGGGTGCGCCCCACGTTGCTTGATTCGGGCGGTATTCGGAGCTTTCAAGGTAGTGGGTGATTTTCAGACATCTGAATGTCTTCTACTACCTTTGTTCACAGACTATCTCTTTACCTTTATTTCAAAGAAATAGTTTCTATTGTATTTGGATAACCTTTGTATTTCATTTGGATTCGGGTTGTATTAGAAATGTTTCTTATATTGTTGAAATTAGGTTTTGGAGTTTTGGCTTTATTGGTGGTTATATTTCTTTTCGCACTTATTATACTTGTATGGTTCAGTTTTGTTCTAGAAGTCTTACCTTGGGGTTATTATTGAGTATCCTCCCTTGTGTATCAGTTTGGGTGATAGGCTTACTTGTGAAGATTCGCCACGACAAGTGCTATCATGACTCTTAGATTTTGGGTCTTGACACTAAAATAGTGGTGGTTCTTAATAAGGTCGTGGCATGCCAGGTGCCTTCCGCGATGACGGCATGCCACGCCGCCTACGCTACGTGATAAGGGCATAACACGCCCTTGTGAAAAAATTGCCCATGTAAATTAGGGAAAGAGATTTTTGTTCCTTAACCCCACTAAACGACTTTAAAACACTTTTAATCCTTTTTACCCATCAGTTTTCAACTATTTCTCATTGTTCTTTTCCTTTTTAACTCCCAAGAGAAACAAACCAAGGGTTTCTCAAGGATTTAATTCTCCAGACTTCAAACTCCAATGTCTCTCCAAATTCTTCCATCATTCAGGCTTGTTGGACACTCCCTCTTTTAATTATCGTATTATT
Source organism: Capsicum annuum (assembly GCF_002878395.1). NCBI lineage: Eukaryota > Viridiplantae > Streptophyta > Magnoliopsida > Solanales > Solanaceae > Capsicum > Capsicum annuum. The sequence continues at coordinate 19,501,543 of NC_061114.1, read as the reverse complement.
GCATCAATTTACATGATTTCTTTTGTGTTTTTAAATGTTTGACTAAACTTGGGATGAGGGTTTTTGGTGGTTACTCACTTACATTGATTTCCCCTTGTTATAAATAGGTTATTCATGGTTTGGATGGGGGATTGCAAACTGAATTTGTGTCCCATGGTAATGGTGGAATTTGACAATATGATTTTCATAATGTTTATGAATTTTGCATGATGATCATGACACGAACCTCAATCCACATCGTAAGTTTGGAATTGAACAAGGAATCTACATAAATTAACTCATCTTTTGAAACATTGTATTCCATTAAATGGTAAAAATATAAAGAAGTTTTGGAATGCCCTAGGAGCTATGGTTTTGGATTTTAAATGGTTAAGGTTTGGCATAATTGGAATAGCTTGCAAGTTTACTGGTACGACGATACCAATTCGGAGATGCCTTAATAAAAGAATTCATGGCTTATGTTATGTGTTAAATTGTTTTAATTTGATCTTAAAGGGAATTGTGTAGCTCACTGAGAAGGAGTAGTCTCAGGGGGACCAACATTGGAAACCACGTTAGCCGATGTCGGGGGTCTATGACCACTCTGTCTGTTTTACATAATATAATTTTTTGACTGTTGTCGCCTTGGCATACTTAGCCAATTTCCTCGATACATGTGGCTAACATGGACTGGGGCCCTTCCATTAGGGGGAGCCGGACCTATATAGTCGGTGGGTGCCTAAAGGTCTGTAAGAGCTACATAGTTCAAGATTAATCTTTTGAACGGTCATGCCTCATGTCCCTTGCCCCTATACCTACATCCTTTATATATATATATATATATATATAGAGAGAGAGAGAGAGAGAGAGAGAGAGAGATAGATAAAGAGAGAGAGAGAAAGAGAGATATTAAAAGTATGAACACCCTTAGAAAAGTGATTTGAACTTTTTTCTCTTCATTAAAAGACACTTCTTTAGACAAAATCGTCATTTACTATTTTTTATTATATTTAAGAAAATAAAAAAATTTCATTATCTTTTGTAAGCTAGATATATAATAGGAGTCCTAACAATTATTGTCTTATTTTCAGCAAAACAAAAACTATTTTTGATAATGCAAGAATTATGCATAGAGCAGGAGTCCATAGATATTACCCTTTTTGGCAAAACAACATGTAATTTTGCAAAGCTAAAAAATTTCTTTTTTTTTTTGAAAAATAAAAAACTTTCATTTGTATTTTTGGTAAAATATTTTTAACGTGCAGAATAAAAATTGAGGTAAGAGTCCTTTTTATTATATTATAGGAATCTTTTTTTTTTCTTTCACAATTAGTAGTATCCTAATACAAATCATATAGAAGTCTAAAATCAAATTCTTTTTTGGTTTATGAATACTTCTTCTATAAAAGGATTTTCTTTGTGTGGTGATTAAATTATGTGAACAAAATGTATGTAGGAATAGTTATTTTTTCCTCTTAATATTTTAGTTTCTTTGGTTCAATTTTTGTGCAACCCGCTTTATCATTATATTGTCAACTGTGTATGTAGGTGAATTATTAAAATCTTGAAATTTGACTTTTAAAAGGTATTTTAATGTTAATATTAGTTTTTATATCTGAACCTAAATACCGAACAGGAACTTGAAAGTTAAAATAACAAATTCTCAATTTATGTCAAAGTTCTAAGCAATAAGTTGTCTATAATTTCTAAAGAGAGATGTGTAATTAAACTTCAAAAAATTAAAATATTTAGGAACTTGAAGTTTTTTGTTGGTTTTTATTTTGTAACTTAAATATATTAACGTGAGACACACATGCAAAGTACGTATCTAAACTAGTATGTATGTATGTGTATGTATATATATATATATATATATATATGGATGTAATTGTTGTACATGTGATTTATGACTGGTTTTTGATAATTGCATATGTTTTATACCTTTCCTTGGGTTGCATATTAGTACTTGCCGTACTGACTGTCCCTGGATGCTATATTATTTCATGATGTAGGTTTTGAGGGTTTTTTTTTATGACCCTGTTCATTGTTCGGTGTTCTGATATTCTAGTTAGTCCGCCGTGAAGTGGTGAGCCGTTCATCCTTTGGAAACCCTGATTTCTCTTAGTTTTCATTTAATATTCTAGTACCTTTGGATTTCTTTTGGCATAGTCGAGGTCATGTCCCGACTTGGTTGGTATTCCATGGTTAGAGACTTTATGGAGAATGTTGAGATATTATCACGACCCGAGACTACCCCCTCGTCGTAACACAGTGCTTAGAACCACAAGTGGTTCCAAGCCAATCTATGTACAGACATACTGCTTGAGCAACTGATTTATAATGTAAATAAAAGCTAAATTTTCTGAGCGGAAACATAATCATGAGAAAATCTGAATGAATGTAATGCTGATAAATTTTACGACATGATAAAATTTAAGAAAGAACTTGAATTACATATCATGACTCTTACTAACTATCTATGAAGCCTCTACTATATTGACTGTAGGTGGGGACATGACTCCAACTACCACAAATTAATACATACGAATAATAACAATACAGTACATGAACTATAACTGATTAGAGTTCCTAAAATAAAAGAACTCATCACTTGTTGGCTTAGTACTGAGAACTGTCTGAACTTGGTATGCGAACTACATCTGGTACCTAAATAATGAAGGAATGTAGCCACAACCGCATATATGCGGTCAGTACTTTGGAATGTACTGAGTACATGGGGACATGTACTAAATCATGAAAATATTTAAAATGTGCTTTAAAATCAAGGATGTAAGTTATTTGCTGAAACATACATTTAAAACATGGCTATACGTGAAAACTATAGGTCATAATGAGATTTATAAATCATGAGCCAAAAATAATTTTATTAGCTGGGAAACAGTAGAGACATGAGTACTGTATGTAAATCATGTAAAGCTGAACATGCTGTAAAACTGAACTGAGGATCATGTATGGATACTGAGCATGAAAACAAGAACATGTAAGAAGAATGCAAGACCAAGTAAAGCATGTACTGACATGATCTGAATACTGAATAATCTGTAAAACTGTCTAATTGAATTACAAGTACTCTAATTACTTGGTCAAGCAAACCTGAACTGATATAATCTGAGTACTGACTAAAACTATGGTAGCTAACTACAACCGACAAACCCCAATCTGAGCTATCAGGGTCCAATCTATAACTTAATTGGAAGGGTGTTGGTACCTTGCTAGGTGTACCAACACATGACAGACGATGTGGATCCACAAGGCTGATGTCCCGAAGGACGAGAGTGTCATGCCTAACTAATGCGGTACCCCTCTAATCTATGGTGGCGCCGTAGGTTTGGAACTTAGAAACTGCTACTAATGACTCATGCCTAACAGATGGGGGAGACGCTATCCCAACGTTCACTCGGTGCTAAGTGTTACTCCCAACTGAATGACACTGGTATTATTATTTATTTAAAATGACTTGGTACTGTACTGATTAGTGCTCAGCATGAACATGATAATTTAGATCTGATAATAAAAATCATGGTCTGACTGTCTTGTTACTTGAAAATGAAAACATGTAAAAACACATAGGTATCGGATGTTCAGAACTCCCCAGCACTGAATGATATGAAAATACAATAAAAACACCTAAAACATTGGTAGGAAGTCATAATTAAGAGACCCAAAAACATAATACATTTCGGTTAACTGATAAAATACATGAATTTGGACGTGGGGATGAGATAAACTTGGGAGGATAACAATTTCACATGGTTTAATTCAAAAATTGATGATTTAAAATGAAATCAATGGAATATGACATGGGAATTAAAATTCAAAACATTAAATAACTTAATTCACATGGAAACACATGTTGACATGGCTTGAATTCAAATTACTAAGAGATACATGAATTAAATTCATAATTTGCACGGATAATTTCACAAAATAGGATAAAATTCATACTTACACCAAAAAGAGGAATTTTGGACTCAATGGGTGGAAGAAACCCAATGATGAATACCCCACATACTTTATTATAGAAGCCTTGGATGAATTTCTTAGAATTGGGCTTGAACTTAAAGAACCCTAGTTGCCTTGGAGAAAAGAGAAAATTACCCCTTTAGATTTCTCTTCGTGGAGTTATAGATGAATCAAGGATTTGGGGGATTTTGTATTTTTATTCAACCTTAAAATATCTTAAACGATGTAGTTTTGGGGTTTAAAGAGTGGGGAAAGACCCCAAAAAAACCTTAGAAACCATCTGGAAGTCGCCTGAAAATAGTCCCGATGACTTAGGTCATGACTCGTATGGTCTGTCCACAAGCAGTGACATAAATTATAGTCAAAAACCCATTTTTAGCCTTTACTTCCCAGATTTTGACTCCCTCCTTTACTTCGCAGATTTTGACTCCCTCCTAGCAACTAGTAATAAGACATTACAAGTCGGAGTCTGGGCAGCTTTGATAGTACAACAGTGTTTTATCCATAACTGATTACCCTGATTAAGATTGCCCATTCTCGAGTAGAAATGGGGAAGGATCACCATGGACTTCTGTAACGCCCCGAATATGGTACCCCAGATGCTACACGGTGCTCATAATCTCGAAGGACCACAAGCTAACCCTTGACTGACATCTGTAACTGAGCACTGAATAATACATAGTAAGAATGCAGAAAACTAATGGAAAACTTTCCATAAGGTTCAAACATCTGAAATACAACTGAAAACTGAATACTAATACAACTGTCTGAACATCTAGTCTGAAAAACTCTAGTCTAAAAACCTCTAGCTGTCTGAATAAGAAGTTGAATGGGACCATCCCCCAACTAACTCCATCTACTGAAATACTGAATCTAATACAATAAAGTGAAATAAGAACCATCCTCGAATGATGAGGACTCACTTCTATCTACTATTGCTGGCTAAATCTAGACTGTTAAGGGTTCTCCGGAGCTCTTGCTTCTGAACCTATAGTATAAGACACCATAGCACAGAAAAGTATGCGTCAGTACGATGAAATGTACTGGTATGCTAGATGAGGAAAGTCTAAATGCAGGGGTTCATATGCATGAATAATACTAATTAAATAATCCGAGTATACTGAATAAGGATACATGCATGAATGCATAAACTATAACTGAAATTGTAGGAACATTGAATACCAAATTCTAATAACTGGATTTCTGATAACTGAGTCTACTAATACTGATATCTGATTGACTGAAGTTGAGATCATTCCTATCTAGGTGGTGATCTCTAAATATATTGATAATGAAGATAACTAATTGAATCTGAGATCAGTCCTATCTAGCAGGTGATCTCTGAATCTAATGGTACTTGATACTAATTGACTATTTTTTAGATCAGTCCTATCTATTGGGTGATCTCTAAATATGTTGGTACTGATACTGATACTGCTTGACTAAATTTGAGATCAGTCCTATCTAGTGGGTGATCTCTAAATCCATTGATAATACTAATGAGTGACTGTATCTAACAGTCCTGAATCTGTGCTACTGAGCTGAGTTCTCTTACTGAGACTGGTTCTGAAGCTGAGATTATGGGAGGTAGTCATCTAACTGACATGCCCCAAATCTGAACTAGTGGGGTCCAACTTATAACCCCAACTGGAAGGGTGTCAGTACCGTTCCACGGGTAAAGACAACTGCTATGGATTCAGTCCTAATCTAGCGGGTGACCCCTGAGATCAGTCCTGTACTAGAGGGTAATCCCCGAGTATATCATTCCTATCTAATGGGTGACATCTCATACCTACGTTGGCTATGTAGTTCTGGAACTTAGGGATTGCTTCTAGGGATCTCAGTCCTATCTAGCTAGTGAGCCCCCATCCCTAGGCTCGTTCGGTGCTGAATCCTACTCCCAACTGAAAGACACTGAACTGATTTCCTAGTTCATACTAGGCTTGACTGAACTATTACTGATCATACTGATTAACTAAACTAAACTGATCTCACTGAGTTCTGTTGACTGACGAAATACTACTAAATTTGGTTATCTGGCTGAATGCTACTGAGTTTCTGGACTAAATACTTGAATACTACTGAGGTCTAAACTGAATACTGAACTGGAATAGACTGATACTGAGATTACTGAGTCTCTCTCTAAGTTCTGCAACTAACTGAGTTCTACTGATCATGGCACGACCGAGATTATCTTGAAAATTGACACTGGCTCTAGACAATAATCTAAATTATCAGGTATTAAATACCCCCAAGACTCGATAACATAAATAAATAAGGCATGACAATTCTTGAATAGAATAACAATAGTCTACCATTCATAATAAAATCAAGGAGGCATCTCTTCAAGCACTTGGAAGTCTTAAACATGTAAGCGTATAGGGATGCATACCAATGTCTCATAATTCATTCATTAAGGAATGCACGTAAATGGGAGTGCATGCAACATATCATAACTCATTCACTAAGGCCTTCCAACAAACACTTGGCATACATTAACTTATACATAACTAGGGATTTCATGCTAACATACTATAATGACTCTATTTCCTTCACATAAGCATTTTATCAAACATATGGGGAGCATACTTTGCTTATACAACAATCAATACATCCAATTAACATGGATACATCAATAAACTTGCAACTTAAAGGGGTTTATCATAAACATTATGCAAATCATCACATGCTAGGACTAAATCATGAAACTTGTAATCTAGAATATGAATTAAAATTCAATAAAAACATGAACTTTAATTTCAATTCACATGAATCATGAAAACTCGTAAATATATAATCTTTGAATTTAGAAAAGGATTCTTGAACTTCTTGGGTGGAAGAAATCCAAGATTCAACATCTAACATACCTTAGTTCTTGATTTTAGGAAGATTGGCGGAGAGACTCTTGAATTTGGATCTCTAATTGGAAAACCCTAACTTGTTCTTGGAAGAAATTAAGAGAAGAGAGTATATTTTGGGGGAACATAGGGTTGAATCTCGTATTATAGGGTTATATAGGGGTAGAAAATTGACCCAAATACCCCCTCTAAAATTGAATTTTAAAAAGTTAAAAACTGGGCACTGACGTAGTTGTCGACGTGGTACATCGATGGCATCAATGCGATACTTGATGCATCGCGCCATGATCGCGCCAAGCCTTAGTACTTTTGGCTATAAATCCTGCACAATTTTAACCAATGCGATAGGCGACACGGCGCACCTGGATCGCATTGGTCCACTATTTTGAAGCACCAAACGTGGTCTAAACGCGGTCCAAGAAATTTGAAATTCGTCTGGGAACACCTACTGACATAGATGATCATGAATTAACTTAAATATCAACATTTCAGGGTTGTATGGGTTGAGAAATAAGATTGCCAATTTATGAAGGCTAAAAAGATACTAAGTGTAAACACTTAGCTGAAGTTTCTAAGTCTCGGACCTCTTTTTAAGCTTTAACGGACTGGGTAAAGCTTGGAATTTTGTGGGGTCTTACAACTTCATTAGTGGTTTGCCTCATACTTCCCATGGTCAAGATGGTATTTGGGTTGTTATGGATTGTTTGACCAAGTCGGCATATTTTATTCCTATTCAGATGACCTTCAGTGCTGAGATAATAGCCCAGATTTATGTTCAGGAGATAGTTTGTTTGTATGGGGTTCCTGTGTTTATCAAATCAGATTGTGGTTCCGTGTTTACTTTGAGGTTTGGGAGAGAATTCCAGGAGAAGTTAGGTACTCGAGTGGATTTGAGTACAACCTTTCATCCACAGACTGACGGTTAGTCCAAGCAGACTATTCAGGTGCTTGACAATATTCTCCGAGCTTGTTTTATAGACTTTAGAGGTTAGTGGGATCAGTACTTATCTTTGACAGAGTTCGCCTACAACAACAGTTATCATTCGACTATTGGGATGGCCCCTTATGAGGAGTTGTATGGTAGGAGGTGTCGTTCTTCTATAAGATGGTTTGAGATATCTGAGGTTAGACCCTATGCTAGAGATTTTCTTTAGGACTCGTTGGAAATAGTCAGGGTAATTCAGGATAGGTTGAGAGTAGCCCTGAGTAGGCAGAAAGCCTATGCCGACCGTAGACTCCGTGCCTTGAGAATCAGAGTAGGTGATTGTGTGTTTCTTCGAGTTTCACCTATGAGAGGTTTGATGAGGTTTAAAAGGAAGGGTAAGCTTAGCCCTCGCTATATTGGTCCTTTTGAGAATCTTTGTATGGTTGACGAGGTGGCCTAAGAGTTGGCTCTACCTCTAGACTTTGCCACTGTCTATCTGGTTTTCCATATCTCTATATTGCGGAATTATATTCTGGATTCTTCTCATGTACTTAGATGGGACTCGGTCTAGTTGGATGATCAGTTGACCTTTGTGGAGGAGCCCGTGCTTGTTTTGGCTTGTGATGTGAAGCGACTGCGTACTAGGGAGATTCCGGTGGTCAAGGTTCAATGGGGGCATCGCCCAATAGAGAAAGCTACTTGGGAGATCGAGAGTGAGATACGGTCCTAGTATCCTCACTTATTCGAGACTTCAGGTACTTACTTATCTTTAACTTTCGAGGATGAAAGTACATTAGTAATGGATATTGTAATGACCCTTCAGGTTATTAGCCGTGTTCTTGCTTATTTTCACCGATAGAGCTCCTTTATAGTCGTTCCAAGTCATTAGTGACTTGCTAGAACCGATATTTCAGTTACCTGACGGTTCGTTTGGTTTTTAGAACCACTTTTCTAATTTGAAGTCTTAGTCAATTTAAAATGGTCGCCGAGCGAAAAATTTAGTAAAATGATTTCGTATGCAAATTTCGACTATGCCGGCAGCTATATAATATCGATTTAAGGATAAACCCTTGGTTTGGATCCCACAGCACCCGAGCTTATTTCGACTCATTAGTCAAAAAGTTAAAAATTAAAATATATGGGTGTGGGACCCACAAGTGGCCTAAATGACCTTGGATGGAAAATACAACTCCACCAATGTGTCCATAATGTTGAATTTAGTGGGATTACATAGTTCATTTGCAAAAAACAGAGTTTGAATGAGTCCGAAATGTCAAAAACAAGTTTTGACCTTGTGGGCCCATCTAAAATCATATAAAAGGGTCTTTTTGGCAGATTTTGGGGAATTCTTTATTACTATTAAAACCCTACCAACCATAGGAGATTGATGACTTAAAAATTGGGTCTTGTGGTTTTATTAGGAGCATAGTAACTTGTGTAATCCATTCTTTTGCTACAAATCTAAGGCAAGAATTCCTCTAATTTGATATTGACTTCATGGTTTCTTGACTCAAAACACCTAAATCATTGTGGTTCAATTGTAGCCCCAAAATTGAGTGATTGACTCAAATTACTTGAAGATTTTAACTCCCTAAAGATAATTAGGCTATGGGTTGATCTTAGAAACTCCTTTCCAAGGGTGAAACCAAATTGGGGTTTTGGTGTCCATTTGAAACCCATGGCACAATGGTTCTATAATGGGTATTTTCATTCTTGTTGCAATGCTTAGATTGTATTATTGATAGCATTGATTGTGGAAGAGAAAGCTTCTCGAAAAGGAAAGAAAAAGCTCGTTGGTTCATGAGTTGCTTGGATTCAAGGTAGGTTAGGCTTACCCGTAGTATAGATTGAGCTTGTTTGTAATGTAATCATTGATATCTTGTGAGATTGGGCGGGAAATTTAGACGATAGTTGATTAAATGGTGAACTTGAGATGCATTAATTGCTATAGGCCATGAATTTGTAAGGTTTGATTGCGATGACCAAATGTCAATGTTCTAGGAAGATAATTTTATTATGGTTCTTTTATTCTTTCATACTAATAGCTTTGAATCAAAATATCAAGCTTTACTTGATTGTACCTTTTGTAGTAAAGTTTTGATGCATGCGACAAGGCTAGAAAAAATCTTGTTCTTTTCAGTATTTTATCTATCTGATAGGTATTCAGTTAATTAAGTTGGATTAAAGTAAGTATAGTTGACGGAGGTAATACTTTTCTACTTCTCAGCTAATCTTTATGTTGTCTTGCCTGAAAGTATGTATTCTTCTGTTTCAACTTGTACGGTGTGATTACATCTCGTATCTTATATTGTGCATTTTATACTTGGTTTGAAGAATTCAATATAAAGACATGTGAAATAGAATGCTACTGTTTCATGATATGTATTCGGGGTCAAGTCCTCTGTAAATTTGACCAAAAGCAAAACATTCCCCAGTTTCTATGTGAAACTTAAAAAGGTGAAGAGGCAAATGTTAACTCCGCAGTGTGTTACTAGTCATGGCTATTCCATTTAGTTGAATTTGACTTGTTCATAGTTTCCTCCCTTGCTTCCTGTGTTTTTCTTATGTATTATTTAAGTTAGGCTCGATCAAGTATCACACCCTTAATTATAGTGGATAGAAGAATAAATGGAATTTATTCTCAGTTATTGGTAGTTTAGAAAGTTCTATGCTTGATTGCTTATGGAGTTTCAATTCTCATGTATTATTTTTCAGCATCCACATATTACCAGCTATAAATGGTAGAGTTTCTATTGGCTTCTATTTGGTCTCTATAAAACATAGCCACATCGCAAGACTTATTTTGTTTTATGTACCTCCATATGAGTTAAAGCCTAGGTGTCTTTTAAATCAATTTTTTCCTTAGTTTACTCATGGTGTGAGTATGATATCATGATGATACCCGATTCGAGTCCGGAGGACTGTGTGATATTATGATGATGCCCGGTTCAAGTTCAGAGGAATTTGTGATATTATAATGATGTTCGTTTCTAGTCCGAAGGAATGTGTGATATTGTGATGATGCCGATAAATCCTAAGGAATGTGTGATATTATAATAATTTTAGATTCGAGTATGGAGGAATGCAGGATATTATGATAATGCCCGATGAATCCTGGGAATATGTTGGTATTGTGATGATGCCCGGTGAATCCAGAAGAGGTAAGAATATTATGATGCCGTGTGGGGCAAATTTACTTATATGCATTGATATTTATAAGGTTAGGCCTTGTGGGTCCAACTGTCTATGTTCTTGAATTATGAGGTCTCTCTTGGTAAATTGTTATTCGCTTCTTGTTCCAAATCACTATATAAGAGGTGTGACCCTTGTTGATGCTAAATTAGCTACTTGAGGAAATTTATGTCTAATATTGAGTTAAGGCTTAGCGTTATGTGTAAATTTGCATAAAAATTCAATGTCTAACCTAATATATATACTTGACCTGAATAAGAGGATATATTATGAAATCTTGCCTATTAAGGTGACTTATGTGATAGCTAGCTACTTCTAAAATATATGATTATTTGGAACCTAAAAACCTAGTAAACTAGTTGGTGGGCCTTACTTGATTAAAATATGGAAGCTAGTCCTTAAGGTTGGGACATGCTTAGTGATGATGGATCTAGTATTGTGTGATGGTTAGTTAAATTATCTCCTAACATGTGAAGTTGAGATGACTTAGTTGATAACTCATGTCATGATGGTGCTAGTTAAAGAATGACCTTATGATAATTGAATAACCTATAGTATGGGTGGCTTGTTTTTTTTTTTCCAATTTGATGACTAGTGATTTTAAGACTTGTAATCTTTTGACTTTTGAAAAAATAAGGTTAATTAGTGTATACTTTGCGGTATTTATCAATGAATTATAGAATTAATGATTACATGTCTATTCTATGACAATGTTGCTTTCTTTATGTTGAATTATGGTATAGGTATTTGGAAGTGGATTTCGGTAATGAGTCACGGCAGGGTTGTGCTACCTGCGGTTTTTGGTAAATTAATGGAGTGGTTGTGCTTTATGGTATTATTGGTTGTATTCTTTTGTATACCTCTCCGGTGGTATGGGATGCCGTGATGAGTTCTTTGTTGTGCCCTCTTTCGTGTACTTCTCGGTGGTATGGGAGGTCGTGGTAAGTTCTTTTGTGTATGTTCTAAAGATGGTTGATGATGATTATGGCAAGTAGATGTTTTTCTATTGTGTATATGGTTATACGCTTTCGAAATGATACTCAATTGTTTGATGATTATGGAGTATATTGAAATAGTATATCATGTTATTTCTTTAGTTGTATAGATGTTGTTACAGTGGTATCAGAGCAGATTCAGGTCCAATCCTATCCTTTGACTTTAAGATCATTGTCTTACTTTATATCGTCTTTACATTATATCTGAGCACAGTCGGCCGATAATGCCTACTGAGTACCCGTGTTTTGGTACTCATACTACACTTTTGTACCTTTTTGGTGCAGACCCAGGTTCTCATTGCCGCCGTTGAGCTAGTTCGTGCGAGTTGACTATTCGGAGACAGGGTGAACTCTTGGAGATCGAGTTTCCCTCTTTCCCCTCTATCCTTATTTGTCTTTTGCTTTCGAGACAAATGTACGAGATTATTTAAGACATTTTAGATTCTGGGATTGTAAATTCCTCTTGTCAAGTTTGAAGCTCTTGTATTAATACTATCAGGTTATGAAATTTGTGTTTGAATATCGGTTGTCCTTAGTTGTGAAATGTTATAATTATATATTGTGTTCATACATAAAGTCCATGTTGGATGTTCTTACCGAGGTAACCCATTGCTATAGCTCTGGGTTACGGTATTCGCTTACCTACTGGTGGATTGTGGTAAGTGCCATCATGACTCCAAAAGGGGTCATGAAAAAATAACCCCTTTGGAAGAATCAGAGATTTTGCAAGAATCATTCTTAAGGGTGATGACATATTTTTCTCCTAACAAATTGACCGACACTCAAAAAATTGCTTTTCAAAGCAGGAACATAGAACACATTAGATATAGTTTCCACACACCCATTCTTAGTTCTAAAATTAATATTACCTTTCCCCATTACATTCACAGTGGAGAGATAACCAAAACCAGCAGTTGAACAAAAGGTATCATTTAAATAAGAAAAAGAAGACTTACTTCCAGTCGTGCTACTGCAGCCACTATTTACATACCAAATAGTTTGATTTTCAGGTTCTTTTTCTACAGGACTGTCATTAACAAGGTTTATCCTTCCTTGTTCTTGAAACAATTTGACTTTTCTTCTTTCTCATTAGGTAGCCTAGTACGGAATTCAAAATGATAATGGCCAAACTTATGACAATGATAACATTCAACTTTGGATTTATCTAAATCTCTTCCTCAGTCTTTACCGTAGTCTTATTTGGCTCTAAAATTTCAGACCACCATCTTTGCTACCTCCATCTCTATTTCCTCGATCTCCACTCCCTCTTTCTCTACCTCTACCCCTTCCTCTAAAATTAGAAGAAATAACAGTAGAAGCCTTCAAGGCCTGCTCCTTAAAAGTTAAACTATGGTCCATCTTTAGCTCAAGCACTAACAAGAAACTGTGCAATTTGTCAAGTGAAAAAGTATCTATGTGTTTTGAATCCTCAATCGAGCATAGAACATAATCATATTTTGGTTTCAAGGAATGCAGTATCTTTTCAACAATTATGACATAGTTTATTTTCTCGCCATGAAATCGCATCTTGTTGCTTATTTCCATGGTTCTAGCACAGAAGCTAGTAACAACTTCACCTTCTTTCATCTTCAAAGTTTCAAAGTCCCTCCTCAAGGCTTGGCAGTGCTTGCTTCAATCTTATAGTGACTTGATACTTCTTTTTCATGGACTCTCATATATCCTTGGAAGTTCCTTTGTAAAGAATAGTTTTCAGGATAAGACTCTCAATAGCCAGAAAGAGGTAATTTTTTGCCTTCGAATCTTTCAGCTTTCTTGCTTCAAACTTCATTTTTTGAGCATTCGTCAAAGCTTTGCCTTTCGCTGAAGTACCGATGCCATCCTCGACAATTGGCCAATACTCCTTGGACCGTAAAAAGTTTTCCATCAGCATATTCCAATGGTCATATGACCATCAAAACGAGGAATGACTGCTTGGACAAAATTGCTCTCTGAAGCCATAGATGGATAATAAATTTCAGGGTAAACTCGCCTCACTGATTTTCTTTCTTCATAGATTAAACCTGGCTCTTGATACCACCGATAAAATACTGCAAATAGAACAAAAAAATGAAAATTGAAATCTTAACAGAAGAAAAATGAAGTTCTGCGCAACTTCCTTTTTTTTATAGCAAACGAGATACATCATTATATAAATTTTTACAGAGAATTTTCTGTTACGCATAAGATCCAAAAATCTATGACTACTAAGACTCCTAGCAAACTACTAACTCACTGAAAATATATCCACTTCTTAATAACTAGGAGTTGAACAATTCAATAAAAAATAAAAGAACCAACAAACATAAAATAAATGGTTTCTAATTAATAAAAAGAAAATTCCAACATACACACACATACATACATATACACACACATATATTAAAGAAGTAAAAAGAAGTAATCGTTGATAATGTAATGGGAAAAGGATTCAAAATATATTCAAACTTTGTTTTTGCTGTAACACGCCTGAATTTTACGGGGGCCTATGAACCTCCTGAATTATTTATTAATGTATTTTAGTGAGGTTTAAAGCTAATAAATAGATAAAATTCATAAATAAATAAAAAAATTTAGTGAAAATAAATGTTAGTAAAATACGTTAATAAATAGTCTAAGGGTGTCATAATACGTTAATAAATAGTTTTGGGGGTCATAGGATCCCTACAAAGTTCATGTGTGTTACAATAAGTTTTATCAAAATTTAGGTATATATCAGACCATTTTTCCTAATGTAAGGGTAGAATATACATTTAAAAAAGTTAATTTAAAAAAAAAGGGAAAAATAATTATTTTTGAAAATTGAGGGGGATTTGATTTTTAAACTAAGGCTGAGGGGTGTAAATAGTTTATACCCTACCATCACCTGCCTTGCCCCGTTTAAAATTTTTAAAGATTAAGTTTTGCCTCGCCGCGCCCCACCTAGATTGAATGTTCCCCTGCCCTACCATGCCCCATTAAGACAATTTCAAGCCCTATCCCAGCCCCACTCGCCTCAATTATCATCCTTATTTAGTAACATTTTAAAGATATAAATCCTCTTTTATCTTGGTCTCGCTTAATGTTAAATATATGTATTACACTTTTTCTATTTTTTATTTTTCTATAAAGAATAATTTGATAAACTTCATAAAGTCTTTACTTTTTTCTTAAACTTTGTACCCGATGAAAAGGTGACCCGTAAAATAAAATGGAGAAATATATATAAAGTAAAAAAAAAAATAAAAAAATTAAAAACAAACACACAACATACCATACACTATATTAGCATACGTTTACAAAAGTACACATATTTGATGACAATTTGCAACATACACACTACTGAAGTGATGGCAAATTGCTTTATTTACATTATCAAATGACACACAACACAATATTATTAACCCCTTAATTATGCGATAAATACATAATCAATTAGCGAGCAAGACAAATTCTGACATTCTCCTCTGAAAAATAATGACAAGTCTTGCAAACAATACCATCTGAGCAGTCATTGTTTGTTGTAAAATGATCTCTGACAAGTGATAAATGAATTTGAAAAAAGAGCTTGTGCCAGAATAGCCACATTCAAAGACATATCACGTATAGCCATAACCATCATATTTGGTGATCCTGAATATTTAGATTTAATTACAAATATAAACATAATAATAATAATAATAATATGTTAATAATTAAAAACTATTGAAATGATATGTAAAATCATACTATACGTATGCTGTTGAAGACATAATTGAATAATGATATGTTAATAAGTTGTTATTAAGTCAAGTTGATCCATAATAACACTACGAGAAATTGTTTTATTTATCATCAACGTTTAGAGATGAATCATTAATCTCGTCGCTAAAAGTAGATGTATTAGGACGAGATAAAAAATTGGTCCTTAATATTATATTTTATTGTGAAGGTACAAAATTCGGTTCCTAGAAAAACTTTTAACTAGTCCCAAATTGTAATTAGGAGCTTTGAGCGGGAAAAACTAATGCCAAAATGTAATTAAAATTTTAACAATTTCATTTTATTTCACTTAGTATACTAATAAGCGCCTTAATTAATTATTCTTTTTTTACACGATACTAATATGCGCCTAAATACACGAACTCGTTCTCGAAAATAACATATACATACACGCACTATACATCATTTTCAATCCTCAAATACAGCGGCTTGTCGCAAGTTTACCCTAGAAATCCATCAATATATGCACCAATTTTGCAGATTCACAATGAGTAAGGGAGCAACTTTGCCAATTGCTTCTTCAATTCGGGTTATTGCAGCTACAACAACAACAACAAGAATAACAAACCCAATATATTCCCACATAGTAGGATCTGGGAAGGGTAGAGTGTACGAAGTCCATACCACTACCTCAAAAGAGGTAGTGGTATCTAATTGTTCTAACTATATGTTCTATCTAGTTTCTCATTTCTTCCAAAATTGTTTGAAATTAGTTTTATTGCTTGGTTGTTCGAGCTAATCGATCTTATTCTTCCTACTTTATTCTATCCGAATCTGTCATTTTTTTTATTTGTACAACTTGGTAATTTACTATGAAATTTATCAATTTGTGGATGGTCAATTATCATCTCTCTATAATTCAGTTCCAATGCGTAGGACTTTTGTTCTTTTGTTTTACTTTTATTGTATAGAAGATTAGATACGTTATGTTTTGTTGCAAAGGAGGAAACATATAGATAATTGAAACGAGACGTTTAGTGCTAGTAATATAATTCAAGGACTGTTTATGGGATTAAAGTAAGGATTTTTAAATGAAAAAAAGAGTTTTAGCTTATATTTGAACCTGCCTTGCACAAGATGTGTGAGATTTGTTTTGTATTGCCATGGTTATGGTCAATGTGCTTTAAACTATGATTTCTTTATGTTGAAATTAAGTGTTAATGAAGATGAAGATTTCGGAAGCATGTGAGTGTCATTGCCTGGTATGGTATAAGGATCTATTGATGTTATGTGTTGCACTTGTGATGGCGCAGATTAAGGGCAAGGGCATCCCGATGCACTAAAACCCCGGCTATGATTGGTATAAGGATCTATTACAAACGTTTATACATGTTGTTTGTGTTTGTATATGTGTGTGTATGTGTGTGTCTATATATATATATATATATATATATATATATATATGATTTTGGAAATTAAATGTTTGTGTGGATATTCAAGGTTTGGGGCATAAAGCATGGTGGCCTACTGTAAGAATGTTCCATAAAATATTGAATATAACAGATGTTATTGCTTCATATCTTTTCTTAGTTTCCTGTAATTCTTGATTGTTGGACAATAAATTCCTTTTCTAATAATCAACAGGATCATTTAGTGTTTCCATTTGTTAAATTTTGTTCCTTCGCTATTATGCCTCTCTACTCCACAAAGTACAAGTGCAGTTGGTTGGGTTTTCAAACTTCATAATTCAACTATATATAGCCTGATGATATATTTAAGCATGCTTTGACATACTTTTAGTCTCAATAGTATCACCTATCCTTTTGTTCAGAAAGGACGGTGTAGCTATTCTGATACAGATCCCTAATATAAAACTATCATAAACCAAAGCTTTTTATTGGAAATGGGAGCTTATGCATTTGCTCACCCAACATATTTTGTGACTCTGGTCCTTAGTTTTCTTGAGCTTGTATAACCTCGTTTGTGATACATCAGATTGTAAGATATAGATCAGCTGTTTTGGTATTAGTGACCATGGGGCTGGTGATACATTCTCTATTTCTTTGTGATTGTTCCTTGGTATTTCTTTCTTCTATTATGTTGTATTCCTATAATCTAATAAATAGGTTAAATTCTTGGTCATGCAAAACTTTATAATATTCATATTCTTTTTAATCTTCTATCATTATATTTATTCCATTGATTGTAAAGTTATTCTTCTCAGTGAGAGAGAACTTACGGCTACCAAAACGGAATATGCTAACACACAAGATGATCTCAAGTCACTTCAGAGTGCTGGACAAATTATAGGAGAAGTGCTCCGACCTCTATATAGAGTGTTGTAAGTACCCTTGATCCTGACTAATATTCATTTACTCTTTTAGTCTTAGAAATGCATTATTGATCACAAAGTGTTTATTTTTTTCTTTTACATAAAAAAAGTTACTTAGACCTTCCGTTACCTTTGTAGTGATAGTAAAAGCTAGCAGCAGTCCAAGGTATGTGATTGGACGCCACATTAAAGTGGACAAGGAAAAATTAACTTCAGGTACAAGAGTGGTTCTCGACATGACAACACTTACAATCATGCGGGCACTTCCCCGTGAAATTAGTAATCACTGTTTTGCTTGCAAGTGTTAAATATCTAGGCCTACATTTAGAATTATTACATATGTTCATCCCCAATTTCCTTATCATGAGAAATCAATGGAAAATTGATCTTATTGTATACAACATGATTCATAAAGATCATTGCAACATCAGTTACTCTGCTGTGGGTGGACTACCAGATCAAATCAGGGAGCTGAGAGAATCCATAGAGTTACCTCTAATGAATCCTGAGCTTTTCCTCCCGAGGATTAAGCCTCCATAGGTAAATTATTCAATATAATTTTCTGCATTCTTTTATATTTGTCGGCATGGATAGAAATGCTTTTGCTTGTAATATCACTTCTGATGTAACCGAGGATTCTATTTCAAGGTGTTCTTCTCTATGGACCTCCTTAAACGGGCAAGACGTTGTTAGCCAGGGAAATCGCTAGAAACATAGATGCCAATTTTTTAATGGTGTGCGTACTAGAATTTGGTTATATCTCCAATCTAATAGCATCTCATAATGGACATTTATAATTGGTGATTGTTTTAGGTCGTATCAAGTGCCATTATTGATAAGTACATTAGCCAGAGTGCAAGATTAATTTGGAAAAAGTTTAATTATGCTCGTGATCACCAAGTAAGACTTCAATCGGATTTGTTTCATATATTGGAAGTGTTGGACTTGTAGAATGATTCCGGAGGTGCCTTAAAATGTTAACACTCTATTATATTTATTTGTAGCCCTGCATCATTTTCATCGATGATATAGATGCAATTAGTGGATGCCATTTTAGAGAGGGAACCAGTGCAGACCGTGAAATCCAAAGAATACTCATGGAGTTGCTCAATCAATTGGATGGATTTGACCAGCTTAGAAAGGTCTGTAATGATCTTAAACGTATATTTCCATCAAAATGTGTTGGGATTTTTTCCATAGTCCATGATCTAAGACATGCATCCTTTTATAGTCTCTCTTTGAACTCTCCAAGTTTGATTTACCTGCCTTACCAAAAAAATCTATTAACTTTAATTGGGTTTGCTGATTAAGGTAGGAATGATTAGTTATTTATCATAGTACACAATTGGAATTTGTGCATAAGATGAACCATTTAAATGATTTATACTTAGATTTTCCTACTTGGGTTGGGATTGGGGGTGGGGTGGGGAAAATCCGGGCTTAGATATTTTTTTTTCAACTATTGAAATTTTTTTTAGTTTTTTTTTAACTTTTAAAGAAGGGTAGAATGTATGAAACCAGGAGAGAGATATTGTTTCTTTGCCTTGCCCTATTTAATCTTTATTCTATTTTCAGATAAAATTGATTATGGAAACAAATAGGCCCGATGTTTTGGACCCAACTCTTCTTCGTCCTGGTCGGTTAGACAGAAAGATAGAAATACCATTGCTTAATGAACAATCAAGAATGGAAATCCTCAAGATCCATGTTGTTGGGATCGACAAACATGGTGATATGAGGCTGCTATTAAGCTCGTTGAGGTTTGTTAATGATGCTAACAATAAATTATTATATTGTTTCTATTGCATCAATGTCCTGATGACTTATTTTATCCTCAGGGTTTTAATGGGGCTGATATGCGTGATATTCTGTACGATCTGTGGACTCCATCCTTCTGTAATATGTCTTGATGCTTGCTAGGTCCCCAAAACTTCACTCTCCAACCTTCACTCTCCGACGTTGAGTGAGATATTTTCCCAAAATTAATCCCATCTCTTGATGATATTCATCCACAAGCCACACTCGTAAGCTAAAGTGATATCTCTAGTTCTCCAACCCTCTTCCATAATATTATGTTTATCAACTATCACCCCTTCCACAGAGTTTGTACCTCCACCCCCACCCTCCACCCCCCACGAACATCCAAATTCATTTGTCTAATAAAGCTTTAATAAAGACATTTAAACCTTTTAATTCCAAGGTATCCCATTTTTTAGGAGATGTAACAGTCTTCCAATGCACCAAGTGAAATTTTCTTGCCCCATCCGCCTCTTTACCTAAAATTAATCTGGTTTCTTAATGTTTTTTTCTTCTACTGTCGTAGCATTTACTAATTAAATATACATTATCCCCTTGAATTAGCATAGTGCACAAGATGGACCATTATAAAAAAAGAGTTTGATTTTTCCGTGCTTCATGACCTGGAATTTTATTTTTAGTTGGTCAAGTTGAATTCTGAGCGTTTGACAATTTCCCACCTGTTTCCCTATTGTATTATGGTTAGCAATATCATTTAGGTGATTTTATTTTGAGAGTTAACCTTTAGTTTTAGGATTCTGAAAAGATTATCTATTGTTCTAAGGAAGTTATGCACTAAATGTTAAGTTTATAAACTAACTCTTCATGATAACAATTACAAAAAGACAATGTTGAAGGGTTGAGGTCAAAGTAGGAAATAATGCTCAATGACCTTATCACCTTATTTCTGAGGTAGTTGTATGGACTGTGTATACTTAACCTCCTCAGTCTCCACTTGGTGGGAATATACTGGGTATGTTGTTGATCTTATCACCGTGTTCTTTATAAAAAGTACTAAAAAAATTAAAATGTAGAAGCAAAAGTAATGGACTATGCTTAATTCCCCTCTTTTGCCAATACTACCACGGTCTGGAACTAGTGAAGACAATTTTCTTAATATCTTGAACTTCAACAAAATATCTCATGATTGCCCCTTGCTTGTGTGATCACCATCCAAAATTTTTTCCACTGCGCTTAATTCCTTGGTTGTTTTAATGCAGGCCACCAAACTTTTCGGTTTGAATTATTTCTCTAGCAATTTACATCATGTTGGCTTTCTTTGCTTTAGAGAACGAGAAATGCAGTTCATATTAGGGATAATAACGGTTTAATTTGCATTTATAATCATAAATTTGACCGGTTAATTGTCTTGCGCTAGAAGGACATAGCATATTCTCAAATAGCTAGTATCTTAGCTCATTGATACGCATCAAGTTTCTAGCTCAATCTGTACCATCTATGTACCTTATCATTTATATGCGTCAAGTTTCTAGCTCAATCTGTACCATCTATGTACCTCATCATTTATTTCCTTAAGTCACTTCCTTTATTACCGTGTTGTCTTGAAATTTTGGAAAATGAATCACGAATGTGCATCGACTATTATGTTGAGAAGAAATATAAGAGATTCTCTTTTCCACCAGGCTAATTTACTCTGTGATGTTTCCAAGTGTCAGCTGTTGTAGATGTCTTGATTGATGCAGCATTTGTTTTAGGAGGTGAACCTATGTTAAAAATTCTCTATATGAAGGTAGTTGAGGTGTGTAATACTACTGTAATCCCGTAGAAATGGTTGACTTTCTCAAATTAATGTATCAAATTCATTAGATTTATGTAAGCTACCAAATTGTAGGAACCAAAAAAGTTTAACTCACCACTTCTGAGAGAGTCGAAACTAGGTTAATGCATTTAATTTTAAAGTTTTCCTTTTGGGGTTGTGAACGTGTTGACTAAATTAGTTGGCTTTGGTAAATCAGTGGAACTAACTTATTTGAATTGTTCTAGAATTTCTACAAAAAGAAATTTACAAAAGGGTGGTGTCTGATTGCTGAGAGAGTCCTTCAAGTTTGATGACTGCGAAAAAATTGAGTCAGTTGTAGTTGCAACTGTAAAGCTGCTGCATGAAAGCTTACGGTTTGACTTGCCTTAGAGGTGGTGGTCATCCTGGATTCCTTGTATTGTTTGTCAGCTTATTCTAAATGAAGTCATGTATGTAAAGACAATTTATTTTGACTATTCTTCTCTCAAAGAACGAAATTTCTACACAGCTTATCTATTTGAATTCGATAAAAATAGCAGATCTACACTAGAACAGTTAAGAAATCAATTGTACCCACATAAAGTTGTCGTGATAATATCAAAGAAAAATTGTATCGGGATCTTCTATACTTAAAATATCAGATGTTCTCGCTGCAAGTTGAACTTGAAAGCTTGAAGTCTTGGAGAGTAGCCTTCCGCTCATTTAGAATTGTTATCAGATCTCGGGAACGAAAAATATCTATGATACTTGTATATGTACTTAGGTGTAAAGTTTTGATAAGAAGTTTCTTCTTACAATTTTTCTCAAAAATTTCAAGACAGTTCAAGTCCTTGTGTTCTGGACAATTCAACTTCTTGTAATCTAAGTAAGGATATAGCAGTTAGTAGAGCAAGACAGATTTAAATAGCATAAGGTTCAGAATTGATGTTTTCATTTGGTTCTTGGAGATTTTGGGTGTTGCTTATTTTATAATCTCTAACTAGAGTTTCCTGAACTTGGTTTCTACTTATGCAAATTAGGAAAGGCATTAGAACATTATGTCTTAGATAGTAGAGTTGCATTTATTTTTAGATAAAAATTGTTGCTGATTTTTTACAGGTCATCAGTCACTGTGGACAAGATCAAAATTTTGATTGGTGTCCTGCAGAGGCTGCATTGTATTGTATATGAGTTATATCAGATTATGTTTCTGATATTGAAGCCGAAGTGATGCCACAGGTTTGAATGATGATTGAAAATTATGTCCATTCAACTTTATTTTACTTAAGAAATTGTGTTAACTTATTTTTCTTCTTTGTTGCCTAACTATTTCAACTTGCAGATTACGTCTTTGCTTCCTAAGCTACCTCATCAGCCCCAGCTACTTCAGACAGGTAGTTAATTTTTTCCATCAAAGTGAGAGGTGATGGGATTCGTGGATATTGGTACAGTAGGAGATTTACCTATTGAGGTATCTTGACTACCCATTTTGTGGCCTCATAACAGTCACAAACGTATAGAGGGTATTAACAATCCAAGTAGTGGTTGGATTCTAATTGATATTAGTGCCACAATCATTTTTCAATTTCTCCTTCTCTTCATAACCGACTGCATGAATAGAATACAGTGAAGAGATGATGTGATTGAGTAATTATTATCCCATATTTGGTCCAGTAGTTAGGTATAGAGTTCTAGTTAAATTTCATATGATAGTAAATAAATGGATAAACCTAATCGACAATAAGTAAATTGATGAATGAACAAGGACTAATGTAGACACCATACGACGGAGACAGAAATGAATGTCATCATCCTTATCCTTTTTGTTGTCCCGTATCCACTATCCAAGCATTCCTTGTTAAATCTCTATATGAAGCTAGGTTATTTATCTTGTTAAATCCTTATTCTCACCACCCACCCTATGAAATAAACACACTGGTCTTGTCTTTTGTAGTATGGTTATTACAGAACTTCCTTCAGAACATACTAAGAAGTCCATTGAGGCAGTATGCTAGCCATCTGTTTCTCCATTACAAGTAAGTTTCCTTTCAAGATTTTATGAATGATAAAATCAAATTGATATCCCAATCCTAGTAGTGTGTGGGTGCTACTGAATATGGAAGCCCTCTTGTATCTTTGAATTACTGTGATATCATCAATTTTATATGGGATGACTGTTGTATTTTTAAGTCCCAATATATCCATAATATGAGTATCACATAAATATCAATGTTAAGATGGATGTGCAATTGATTTTCCTTATTTCCGTGGACACTTCTAAGGCAATTTTTTGTCCCTTTGAGCAGACAGTTATCTGATCGGAGATCCACCATTGTCAAATAGGTCTATTATTGTAGTCTATTACAGTAGCAAATCTTCTAGTGAGTGTTTTGAAATCTTTTCCTCTAATTATTCACTCTGTTTCCCGCTTTGTTACCTGGGCTTTGTCAGATGGTTTACAAAAACGTACTAGAAATTTAAATATTTATATCTTACATCCCAGTAGCTCAAAATAAGCTTGTTAATGCCATCTGCTCCACTCTTTGCAGTTGCCATTTTCGTAGATGCTTTTTAGTAGTTAGATAGACTTGTGTCCCTCTTTCTACAATGCGTTTATGCAAGCTAGGACTACATTTGCATTTATTTCTCCATTATTTTGACATTTTTTGTATATTACTTATTAATTCTCAGGCTAAGACTAAAGAGTATCACCCAATCTGAATGTATGCACATATAGACTCTTATTAATTCTTTGATTCTTACGTATATTAAATTATATATCAATAGTTATTAATTGTCTTTCCAATATTTTGTTCTTACAAATTTCTGAAAATTAAAATTACAAGTGAAGATACAAGTTCATAGAATGCACTGGCTCATTATTATTTTGCTAAGAACATTATGTAAACTTGAACTCAAATTCTAGCTCGGGATGTTAATTGGTTAGGTTTTTTTTGTTTAGCAAATATTAAAACTATTGACATCATATAGCTCGGGATGTTAATTGGTTAAGTTTTTATTGTTTAGTAAATATTGAAACTATTGACATCATATTCTAGCTCGGGATGTTAATTGGTTGAGTTTTTTTATATTTATCAAATATTAAAACTATATTTACCATCCTTTGACATTTTCAGTAACAATTTTATATTTTGTAATGAAATATATAAATTTTATGATTTTAGTAGCAATTTAGGACGAGTTAGATTGTTCGTCTCGAAAGGTTAACTGAGGATGAGTGAGTTGTTCTTCTCTAAAGGTTAATTTAGGATGAGGCAGTCACTCTTCTCTAAAGATTAATCTAGGATGATTTAGATTCTTGTCGTGATAGATTAATTTAGGACAAGGTAGTTACTCATCGGTAAAAATATTTAGCGACCAGCAAATAACTATATTTTAAAAATGAAAATCATCTATTAGGGACGAGATATATAGTCTCTAAAAGTGTTTTTGAGACCAGATATGTTACCATCTCTAATGATATTTAACGACCAGCTAGAGTACCTCATCGGAAAACACCTTTAGTGAAGGAAGCTATAGGGACGAGCCGCGACCAACATTTTCTCGTCCTAAAAGATCATTTGCGACCAGAATTGAACTTTTAGGGATGGGAATTCCCTTCCCTAGAGGCTATTTTTCTTGTAGTGTAACCATTAGTCAATCAGTCTTTTATCTCCTCCTCCTTTTCCTGAGATCCTACTTAAGATATAAGTACATTATATAAAAGTGTTGAAGAAATTAAGAAACTAAATAGAATAGTACTTTTCTAAACTTTATCCCCGCCCCGACTAGCAGCTGCTAGGTTTTTCCATCTCTTCTAAACTTCCCCCAGTCTTCGACCCAAGCTGTATAAGGTAAAAACTCATCCCACGTATAGTTCGGAGGTTGAGCCCTACCCCAGCAGTAAGGGTGCGGCTTAGGTCAACTAACACAAAAAAGATAGAGTTCACTCAATGATTGCCTTTGGGTTCCGAACTCCATATGGGGAAGGAACCTTGTTGTTTACAAGGTCTTGATCATTTATATGAATCCACTTTTCATTTCATTTGTGGGAATTTGATGATCTATAAACCGTCCCTAACAAGTGATCGTCTCATGTTTGAGCATGATGAATAGTATAATATCAAAATTGACCTCCTGCTTCTGACTATGACTGATTTTCTGATGTTGAGTTCTTAATGCTCTAGCTTGATTGTCAACTCTTAAGAGGGCCTTTAAAAAGACTTAGTCGAGGAATCTCAGCAAACATGGGCATTTAGCTCAGATTACGCATCTTCGACTGAAAATTGAGGAGCGCAGCAAGAGAGTGAAAATTGTTAAGAAATCACTTGACTTCATTTATTGCTTAAGGCTATACTTTTATTTAGTTTCTTAATTTTTTCAACAAGATACGTTAATAAGTTGTTATTAGATCAAGTTGATCCATAATAACCATTAGTCAATCAGTGTTTTATCTCCTCTTCCTCCTTCTCCTGAGATCCTACTTAAGATATAAATACATTATATAAAGGTGTTGAAGAAATTAAGAAACGAAATAGAATAGTACTTTTCATTAAGAGATGACTGCTAGGGTTTATCAAGAAAAATCTCTAATCTTTTAGAAAAATTTTAGGCATTGAAAATTAAGGAATTCTGAATTGGTAATATAAGTACTGATTGAAAAATATTTGTGAGTAATGATTGAAAGAGATTTGCTACCACAAAGAGAACTCTGAAAGTCCTTTACATTATATGGTATCAGAGCAATTGGACCAATTGAAGCATTATCATCACTCATTGTTGAAAAGAATGAATACCACACAATTTTTTCATGAAAAAAAATTAGAACTCCATGTGTGCGCGCGGATTTCTTGAAGACGTATTTGAGTTTTTAACTAAAACGTTCTGCTATCTCTAACGATTTAAATTTTCTACAAAAGATGACCATATGCACATACACAAATTCAGACGAATCTAGAAGCCAGTTAAGTGTACGTGTAAACCTTTGCCCATATTTGTATATCTAAAAAATCTATGAAATATTTGAAAATATTAGACTGTGAATTCCCTTATTATTTTAGCATTAATTTGAGGGCGTTGTAAAAATCCATATATTTTAGATTTTAGATTCGTATATGACTCACTCACACTCGCTAAATATCATGTACCAAACACGATATTTTTATAATCATTAGTTAATTTATTACTAAATAAGATTAATTACGATAGAATTTTTTTGGTTTGTTGCCAATTTTTGTTATTTGTGGTATACAATATATACATAAACATGCATACTCATGTTATTAGTTACACTCATATATAAGATACGGTTATTATTGTTGTTACCTGAAAACTCACCAATTGTAGTGATCCAGTGGATGAGCATGGAAACAACTAATTGCTTTTGGAAAGAAGCCATAACCAATTCTATGCAAGTAAGTATACAAAAATGAGATTTTAGAAGGGGTAAAATTCAGAAATATCATACTTATTCCCTTAATTATGAGATTCATAGCAACAGTTTCATAATTACATAATACAGCAAGTTGTATTTTGTATTTTTACAAACTGTTGCTACAAAAAAGGAAAAAGGCATCGTTTCCACCCCAAACTATACCCGAAAAGTCGAAGCCACACCTAAACTATACTAGTGACCTATTACACACCTAAACTATAAAAAAGTGAAACTATTTACACCCTGTCAGACTACCACCACTTGCATGTGGTGTAGTGTTTTACACGCGCTGCCACGTCAGCACCACATCAGTAAAAAGTATCATTTTTTGTATAGTTAAGGTGTGTAATAGGTCACTTATATAATTTAGGTGTGGATTCGACTTTTCAACTATAGTTCGGGGTGGAAACAATGCCTTTTCCCTTAATGTTTTTAGCCATTTACTTTTATTATTTAATAGACTGGATGCGCCTAAAATAAGTGTAACACACGCGCCTTAGAATGGGGGTCATGGGGAGGTAATAATATCATTTTTATATAGTTAAGGTGTGTAATAGGTCACTTATATAATTTAGGTGTGACTTAGACGTTTCTTTTATAGTATGAGGTTGAAATGATGCATTTTCCCAAAATATAAATGCATATGATTTTTACTGCCCTTATGATTGATATGTATTTTATATTTTTGCAAACTGTTGCTACAAAAATACAAATACATATGCTACAAAATGTAATTTGATAAAAGTGTCGTTATTTTTTATAATTTAATATTTAAGTATTTTTTTCTTTTAGCAAGTTGCTTTTGTGTGTTTTTAAGAGAGTGCAAAAAGGGGTAGAATTTATACACAATGAAGAGCTAAATTTGTTTAATAAACAACAAAAAATGATTCACGAGAATTGCATGTTATAATAGTTTATTACTAACATATCTATTATCAGGAATATCTCTTCACGCTATTTTATTTATGTAAATTTATTTTTGTGCAAAAGTTATTGATTTAAAGTTCATCTGTGTTAATTGGACCCTTTTATGATCAGAAGCGAACCTAAAATTTAAAGATAGCGGGTGTATCATTATGTATAATATAGTCATGTCAATTATCAACTACATAATTTGACATACAACTCCTTCAAACTTAAAAACTGCAAAACAACTATTAGCAAAGTACAAATTTCAAAATGATTAAATATAATTAATTTAGTACTAATATAACAAAAGTAAACCATCCTTCATACTAAACATCGACGCGTTTTCATATTCTGCGATTAATGATTGCATTGTTGCTTATATTTACAAATATATTTTTCTCAATGTAAAAAATTTACCGTATATTGCCGCCAATAGCCACAAAATTATGAAGCAAAAAAGATAGACTGTAGGAATGGAAGAAAAGAAAATTTGTTTAGAGGGACTTTTGGATTTGGGGAAAATATTTAGGGATTTGGGGGCGGGGGATATTGAATACGGCTAATGGATCTATTTTTGTTTGTGCATGTATATTTCTTAACTTCTCTAATCATTTTTATTTTTAGTTTATTTATTTTAATTTTATTAATGTTCATATCTTGGTAGGTGATTATATGGTAATTGATTAAATGCTTTACTGTAATATTCATTAGTTTTTGCTGTTAGTCTTTGTAATTCTTGTATATTAATTTGAAGGTATTCTAAATATTCTATATCTTTTGTTTCAAAATATTCAATTAAGTTGTCTTTCATAAGTAATTCTATTAATCTTATTTCTTCCAAATGTTGTTTCCAACATTTTAAATACTCGTAGGCTATCATTTTATTCTAAAGTAGTTGTTTGTTTACTAATTTATGTGTAATATTCTATTCTGATTGTACTATAATTTATATTTGAATTAAGGTTATTAATACTAATAATTATCTCTCCTTCTTCTTCTCTTAATGAGTTTTTTATGTTACATAAACTATTATCTGTACTTTTTCTAAATTTTCTGAGGTTTCTTTTATCCATATTAATTTTTCTTTTAGATTTTCCATTATTTCTAATATCCTTCTACTATTATTTTTACAAGTACATATATTTTCATATCATGCTAAAGATCTTTTTATGAATAATTTCTCTTTATTATATGTTATAGATAATTGTGTATGTTCTATATTGTATGGTTTTACTTATTCTAATCATTGCATTCCTAATATTATGTCTGTTTTTTGGCTATCTTCCTTTATTTCAAATTCTATTTTTATTTTTCTAACTCCTATTATTATTTCCTTTTCAGCTATATCTTTAATGTTTATTAGTCTCCTTGGTAGATCTGGGCATATATTACTATTAGATTTTATTTCTTCACTTTTTACTAGATATTTTGCTATATAATTTTCTTCTTGTCCTGTGTTTAAGAGTATTAAATATTCTTTTTCATTTATTGTTCCTGTTATATAATATTGATTTAAATTAACTGTTGAAGTTGTTTCATAACTTGTTCTTTTTTATGAGTATGATGATTCTGGCTTTTCATGAGCTATTCTTTTTGTTGTGCTTATTCTATCATTTATTATTTCTAAATCTTCTTCTAAATCTATGTCTTTGTAACTATAATCATTATTATCAATTGTTTTTATAAATTGTTCAAAAGGACTTTTTATTTGTATTTTATTAATTTAATTTTTTCTTGTTATTTTATGTTTTGTTGTTAATACATATAGATTTTTACATCTTGCTGTAAATATTTTACTTCCTGGGGTTAGCTCTATTCCTAATATTTTTTAATATAATACTAATGATTTATCTATATTTTTATTTGTTATTGCTACTGAATAATTCACACTTATTATAAATTTAAATTTTTGGTATATTAAATTTCCTTTTATGGCAGTTATTATATTTTTTCTATAGGTTTTATAATTCTATCATCTGCTAAATATAATTCTATTGGTGTATCTATTACTTCTCTAAAACATGCTTTTATTAATATCTCTGTTCCTTCATGTTGTACATATTTTATTGGATCTTCACTTTTATATCATTTATTTCTTTATTAATTATTCTTTTTATTACCAGTGGTATACTGGCTCTACCTTTTGCATATCTACAGTATATTACATGTTCCTTTTGGCTTACTACGTAGTATTCTTCTTTTTTTCTACTAAATATATTTTTTATTGTTGGTATTCTAAATATTTTTTCTACACTTAAGTCTAACTCTTTTCCTTTTATTTCGTCAAATATATTACTGTCAAATATTATTTTTTGATTTGCTCCTTCTTCATTTAAATATTGTTCCTTTGTTATTATTTTTATATCTTCTTCAGTTATTTGGTTCATTTTTATATCTTCTTCAGTCATTTGATTCATCTAATTCACTATCTATTTCATTATCTATTTCATTCTCCGAAATTTTATATATACTATCTTCACTTTCTAATTCATAATCTATATAATCTATCTGCATATATTTTGTATTTTCTATTTTTATTTCTAATATTTGTTTATTTTTTGGATTTTTTGGTAATTTACAATCTCTAGCTAAATGTCCTAGTTTTCCACAATTATAACAAGTACATTCTTTATAGATTTTTTTTTTCTATATGATCTTTTATGTTTATAATTTTTTACATAATATCCTTTTCTTGGTTTCTTATATTTATATTTTGATTTTTTGTATTTCTTATATTTCTTATGTCTTTTTCTTTTCTTATAATATCTTTCTTCACATCCAAATTGAGCTGTTATTTTATCTTTGCAACATGATAAATTTCTTATTAATATTTTTTCCATTTTTATTTGTTCTCTATATTTTTCACATAGATTTCTATACCATTGTTGTAAAAATTTTATTTTTGCTCCTAGGGTATCTACTATTTTTGCTTCATCCCAACTCTTTATTATTTTTGAACTAAATGGTTCAGGTAATTTACTAAAATATAATCTTCTTATTTCTTTACTTTCATCTATATTATATGTTCCTTTATTATATTCTTTAAATGCGCACGTATACTCATCTATATAACACATATTACATATTGCTAGTTTTAGTATTAAATTTTTATTTATATCTTTTTCTTCATTTTGCTCTTCTTCTTCAGTTGTTATACTGCTAAATTCATCTCTTATAGCTATTTCATATTTTTTCAATATTTCTGTTGGTAGTATTTTAGTAGTTGTTGATGTTCCTTCTGTTTTATTATCAGATCTTAGTACTTTTTTACTTGCTTCGGCTAGTTTTAAAAACCATAATTTTACTATTCCTATTAATGTCTTTTCTATACATTCTGGTGTGTTTTTTGTATCTATTTTATTATCTAATAATTGTTTTGACATATATCCTACCCATAGTTGTATTATTTTATTTGTGTCTATTACACAGTCTAAATCTAGAAAGTTGTAATTAATTATTTGTTTTGGTGTCCATTTATTATATTCATCCTTTGATTATATCTTTTAAACTTACTTTTGTAATTATATGTTGTTTTTCTTATTTCTGATGTACTAGGTA